>NC_139711.1:20877730-21017496 GCF_964188405.1 Protomyctophum parallelum | reverse complement strand
ACATAAATGCATACAGATGTGTGTGTGTGTGTGTGTGTGTGTGTGTGTGTGTGTGTGTGTGCGCACACGTGCGTTTCTCTGTCTCTGCTAAACCTTACCTAATCATGATATATTTTTTAAGGCTGACATGTTCTTGTCCAAGCACTACACAGAAATCAAGTCATGAGGAAAGAGGGAGCAAAGTGAATCTGCTTAAGCAAACTACCGCTGCGCTTTCGTTGGTTGCCAAGGGAAATAAATGCTCCATAAAAGAGCGAAAGGGGTATAGAGCTGCTGCTTTCTATCAGGCCTTTGGCGGCAGAGCAGCAGCTGGATGAGAAAAGTGGAGGCATAGCAGCCGCAGCCTTGTGTATGTATGACGGCTTTCACTCAGTCCTTATAGTGCTCCGCCAAAGAAAACTCTCCCTGCAAACAGCCCGTGGATTATGTCCTTATACCTGGTGGTGGATATAACACGTACATTCATAGGAATTGTACAACTCATACCTGGACTGCTTGCACAAGGTACTCTTTCAGCCCCAGGGCTGCCTACCCCCCCTTCATCTCCATCCTGGCGACATATGTTAGATCACTCATCCAAGGCCAATTTTGGTGGAAGAGAGTCAGTCTACATAACTTAGAATTAGTCTCTGGTGATGCTGCAGCTCAACTTAGATCTTTTTTTTTGTTGTTGCTTGATTTACAAAAAACATTTCATGTTGTCGTTTGTGGACTGCCATATCCGCCCCTTATGATGAAATCAATAATACCCATTAGGAGGACACTGATTGTCAGATCTTTTTCTTCCTTAAGGAACACGAAGAAGGCCCTTCAAGACGCACATGTACAAGTAAGGATTTATTGGTTTCAAGCAGGGAGGAGAGTTGGACAGCATTCAGTGTTGAAGACGGCAGCTGCTTCAACACTGCAGCTCTGTCAATACACCGTCTCTGCACCATTCCGGAAATATCTGTTTACCGCCATACGACGGTGAATATATTCTAAGAACCAGGGGTGGAAACAAACTAAGTACATTTACTTAAGTACTGTACTTGCCGGCATGTTTTCGGGCACCAGTAGCCCTTGCCACGCGAAAACTACAAATCGCCGGTCTGTGACTGACCGGCCTAAACTAGGATACAACACGATAATATGCTAACCGGAGCACTTTTTCTCATGTCACCAAATCTGAGATTCAATAAGGGCCTTTCTGGGCCCCACCCTTCTCCCATTGTTACTTGCGCAAGCAGAGCGTGCAAGTAATGTTATTAGTCAGGTGCTACGATGCGTATGTCCCTTAGCAGCATATGATTTGACCTCATATGCTGGCACGGGACATACGGAAGCAGACTGTGCCGGTATGTTTTCCGTCATGCTACGAAGCGTATGTCCCATGACGTGATGAAGATATGTACCAATGCCAGGGTATAATTGGTTTACGATGGTGACGTAATGATGATATGTTTCAGTGTCGGGTGGATTAAAGGGACATACGTATCAAACCACCCGAGTAACCACAGTATACCACACACTTGGTGCCTTGTGTCTGACACCTCACTTGTGTCTGAAAAGAGCTTTGACCCCCATCAAACAAAAGGTTTGGTCAAACCATATGGACTTCCATTGGAAATGCATTGGAGCAGCCATTAAACACAGACAAACGCAAGACAGGTGCATGTCTTGAATTGGTGAATGCAGCCCATTAAGGGCATAACCACAAACTCACCTCAGCCCCACCCCCTCCTGGTGCTGCGGCCATCTTGGAAACTAAACACAATGAGTGACGTCACTTGGGCAGCGACGCAGCGTGCCTTCAGCACTTCCTGCGCACTTCCGCCCCCTTTTGAACACACATCGCTCCAACTGTAGCGGCCAATGAGGCATCTATTTTTGATGGGCGCTAGCCCCTCCTATATACAGCTTTTTCGTCCTGATCTCTTGTCACATTTGCCATTGACGATGAAAGGAAATTTTACGGCATATGTAGACGAGCAAATCGGCTATTTTGGCCAGAATGAGATGATGTATGATGATAAGAGCACCCCTCACTTCACACAGGCTCACGTCTCATATTTGCCATTGCCAATGAAAGAAGACATTAGGTCATAATGTGCCTCAAATATGACGTAAACTTGAGGCAACACCAACATTAAAGGCCATTGACAATGAAGGGAAATTTACGTCATATGTAGACGAGCAAATCGGCTAACCAATCACATGAATTCAGTTGTATGATGATGTATATCTATGGGAGGTGGTCTCCCTCCTGTTCTATTGAGAAATGTAGACACAGGCCTGTGTTCAGGTAGGACACCTACTGGTTGATAAGTGGTATTGCCTGAAGGACAAAAGAATATTTCCCCTGCTCAAGCAGGCATTCCTTCTTAGGCACATTAGTAGAAATTGTGTTGTGAAATGCTCTCACTCCCTCTCACGTTCCATATATGGAGACAATGGAGATATCTAGTGCTGACATCAGGTCAATGTAGAAACCCCATATATGTCTATAAACGAGGGGTATCGTCATTGTGACACGCATCCAGTTGCCTGGCATCGTCATTGTGACAAGTACCCTGCAGTCAAACCTTATATATGAGTAGCCATTGACAAAAAGGAGAGGTTATATATGTACGGCCAGGTGACTTTCATCACAGCTTCTGCACCTTTAGGGCAGACAAGAACATTCAAATAAGCAAAGTCTGGCACGAACAGGCGGTTTTACAGGACAGATTATATCTGGTAACTGACCATCTAGCTGTGGGCACACTCTGACTCTGTGTTAAAGTTGGGATTTCAACCATGAGCTCAATCGCAGTACTTACGCAGGAACGCTTTAATGAGCACCGTCGTGGGCTCTTGAGGGAGCAGGGTGGTGCTCCTGTGGCAGGAACCAGTGCAGGTGCTCCGGAAGAGGAAAGCCTTCCTACCTACAAGGATGCCTTCCCACCTCTGCCCGAGAAGGTAGCTTCAACTAAGGGGAGCCAGGAATCAGCTGGTGCCTGGAATTCAATGATCCGTCCTCTCAGGTCATCCGTTGTCACCCGGGTTTTCCACGTGCCACTGGAAGAGCGCAAGTACAAAGACATCAACCGTTTTGGGGAGGGAGACCAAGCGAAGGTCATCATGCACAAGACCGGTGCCCACCTGGAACTGTCCGTTTCCGAGGATCAGAGCCTCTCCATCGTAGTGTCCGGAAAGCTGGATGCCGTGACGAAGGCCCACAAGGAGATTGTGTCCCAATTGATGACTCAGGCTTCAGCTACTGTTGCCATCCCCAAGGAACATCATGGTTTTGTCGTCGGCAAGAACGGGGAGAAGCTTCGGGAGCTCGAGCTCAAGACCGCCACTAAAATACAGATCCCACGACCTGACAACCCCAGCAACCACATAAAAATCTCTGGAACCAAGGAGGGCTTGGAGAAGGCCAAGCACGAGGTTCTGTTGATCTCTGCCGAGCAGGACAAACGTGCTGTGGAGAGGGTGAACATCGACAAGGTGTACCACCCCTTCCTCACCGGTGCCTACAACAAGCTGGTGGGAGAGATGATGCAGGAGAGTGGAGCACGCATCAACATCCCCCCACAGAGTGTCAACAAAACAGAGATTGTCATCACTGGGGAGAAAGAGAAGGTGGCCCTTGCTGTGGCTATGATCAAGAAGATTTATGAAGAGAAGAAGAATACCACCACCATCGCAGTGGAGGTGAAGAAGTCGCAGCACAAGTACGTGATCGGCCCCAAGGGAAACGCACTGCAGGAGATCCTGGAGGAAACTGGCGTCTCGGTCGAGATCCCACCCTCTGACAGCAGCTCAGAAACCGTCATCCTTCGTGGGGAGCCAGACCGGCTGGGCCAGGCACTCGCCCAAGTTTTTGCCAAGGCCAACAGCTATACCGTGTCCTCAGTCTCGGCTCCTTCCTGGCTTCACCGTTTCATTATTGGCAAGAAGGGTCAGAATCTGGCCAAGATCACCCAGCAAATGCCCACGGTGAACATTGAGTTCACTAAGGGAGAAGATAAGATCACCCTCGAGGGTCCCACCAAAGACTTGCAGATGGTCCATACCCAGATTGAGGCTATTGTTACAGATCTGATAAGCCGAATGGACTATGTAGAAATCAGTGTGGATCCCAAATTCCACAGACACCTGATTGGGAAAGGCGGTGTTAACATAAACCGCATCAAAGAGGCACACAAGGTGACTGTCCGCATTCCCCCTGACAATGAGAAGAGTAACCTGATCCGCATTGAGGGGGACCCCCAGGGTGTTCAAGATGCCAAGAAGGAGCTGCTTGAGCTTGTGTCACGCATGGAGAATGAGCGTACAAAAGACCTGATCATCGAAAAGCGTTTTCACAGAGCCATCATCGGGCAAAAAGGAAAGAATATAAAGGAAGTACGAGATAAATTCCCAGAGGTCATCATCAATGTTCCTGACCCAGCAAAAAAAAGTGACATCGTTCAGCTTCGGGGACCAAGGACTGAGGTGGAGAAATGCGCAAAGTTCATGCAGAAGATGGTGACTGACATGGTGGAGAACAACTTCTCTGTCCCCGTCCCCATCTTCAAGCAATTCCACAAGAACATCATTGGAAAAGGAGGTGCAAACATCAAGAAGATTCGTGAGGAAACAAACACAAAAATTGATCTGCCTGCTGAGAACAGCAACTCTGAGATGATCGTCATCACTGGCAAGAAGGCAAATTGCGAGGCTGCCCGAATTTGCATCTTGGCCATTCAAACGGAGCTGGCAAATATCACAGAGATGGAGGTGTCCATCCCCTCCAAGCTGCACAACTCCTTGATTGGGTCAAAGGGCCGTTCCGTGCGCTCCATTATGGAGGAGTGTGGTGGAGTGCACATCCACTTCCCCACTGAGGGCTCTGGCATCGACAAGGTCACCATCCGGGGCCCAGTTGAGGACGTGGAGAAAGCCAAACAGAAGCTGCTGGCCTTGGCAGAGGAGAAGCAAATAAAGAGCCACACTGCTGAGCTGCATGCCAAGCCGGAGTACTTGTGGTAATTATGGCTGCTATATAAAGAAATAGTGTGGTTGGTCTGGCAAAACTCTGAAACAGGTTTTGACTTGTGCCCCAGGACGTGACCTTATCTTTTCGGTTAACAAAGAGACAAGGAAAACAGCTGGCTTTTGGCAACATGGTTGGCACAACAAAACCCCTTTTCCTTCTGTAGACAGAAGTTTAGTGCAGACTTGAAGAAAGAGGATATTTAAATGTCTCGTGATGTTGTGTTCTTCATCCTTGGTAACGGGTCAGTGTCTAAGTCCCTTTGTCTTCCAGTTGCTATGCAGATTGTTCTGCTGCATAGCAATGGCCTTTTTAATCAGCCTTATTATCTAGAATGATAAAGATCACACCCGTGTGAACAAAGTGAGCGCTGCTCTTATCATCGTGCATCATCCATTCATTGTCAATGGGCATTTCATCTTTGTGTAGGACACAAATAGCCGATTTGCTTGTCCACATATCATCATCATACTATAATTCTAACAATGTCTGTCTGTGTGTCTGTGTGTCAGAAACACCGCCGTAGCTCCTCAATGCCTGCACCAATCGCAATTTCACACAGGCATTGACCATATGAATATGGAGGGCGTAACGAAGCCCTTTTTTTGATTTGACACATTAATGATTATTAATGAATTTATTAGTGAATTAATAATGCACTGGGCGCAGTACCCCCCACGGGGGCAAATATCTCACAACGGGTAAGGGCTAGTGACATAAATTCTCCATTCATTGTCGATGGGAATGACATTTTTGTGTAAGATGAAAATCTACACTATAGCTGAATACAAAAACCATTGCAGTATTGGTACTAGTAAATGTGAGTACTTTTTCCACCACTGTTTGTTTACCATCGTACAGCGTTGAATACATTCTAAGAATTGAGCTGGTGTTGATGGAGGGGGGTACGGGGACACATTGAGCAGTAAAGTTCTCTTTCAGAATGTTGTTTGGCGACAGTGTCAATTTTGACAGCAAATCGTGTTTTGAGCTTGTAGATCGGCTATTTTCAGTATATGCAAGTGTAATTGTGTCATTTTACTTATACTGAATATCTTGTCCGCTATTGTCCCTTCCTAACATTTTCATTTAGTTTTTATTTGTTGATGAAATTGTCAATATATTTAGTCTTAGCTTTAGTCATCATAGAGCTTAGTTTTCATGTAGTTTCCTTTTAGTTTTCGTCAGTGAAAATAGGTAGTTGACGGACATTTTTCGTCATAGTTTTGACAAAATCAACACTAGCGACCTGCTTGGATCTATGGAAAGACGTGCCGACATGGGAGCCAGTAAAAGCGTATTTCCTCACACAGACGCCGCTTACGGTGGTACAGTATCTATTTTCACATTTTGATGTGCAAGAAAAGAACCCTCAGTGTTGTCATGTGAACATGTGAAATAAGTACGCGTGGGCTCGTCGTTAGCGGCGCTATACACCTGTGAAGTCGGAAACAAAGTGCTCATTTGGAAGTAAAACACTGCAATATACACAGAGTAAAATGCAGTGTAACTCTATAAAGAGTAGTCATTCTTTTTACACTCTTTTATTACTTATTTATAAATATGTATTTTCCCCTGCATTGCAAAAAAACTGCAGGTCAGGTTGTGGCCTACTGGTGGCACTATAATAGGCCAATGTGAAATGGGTGGCATTTCATGAAGTTCCAAATCATCCAATTGCCTTGGATGGCAATTGGATGATTTGAGGCATTTTGTTCCAAAAATGTGTTTTTCAAAAATCCACCTGTTGGTGGCACTATAAGAGGCCAATGTGAAAAGAGTGGGATATATTCCTCAGCCTAGTAGGAAAGTTTGCGAAAGATCTTACAGAGATTTCACAAAGATTTCATGATTTGAGGCTTTTGGTTCAAAACAGGCCAATCCTGCCAACTTTGAAAGCCAATGTTAGCCAATTAGGATGGCATATGATTATATCGGACAGATCCGTCTTGAACACATGACGATAGAGATTTGTTTTTCAAAAGTCTGCCTCCTGGTGGTGCTATAACAAGCCGTTCTGGAAATGTTTCATCGTTGGCATCCAGGGAGCGTGTGTGCCAAACTTGGCATCGACCGGGTTAACGGTGCCGGAGATTATGGGCTCCATTTTCATCACCGCCCAAACCCCTTATCCCTAAACGTATTTTTTTTTGTTTTTCAAAATAGTATAAAAAGGCAAAGAAGTTTAGGGATCAGTTGTTTAGCGGTGACGAAAATGGAGCCCTAGCTGTACACAGACGGACGGACACACACATGGACTGAGTGCAAAACACACTCTCTCCCCATGCCTTCGGCCTGGTGGAGACAATAATAATAACAATCACACAAGTCTGACAAGAGCCACTGTCAGTCATCAGCACAAACAGGGCAGCAGCTGCAGGACACAGACTGCGGGGCATAGAGGAGTGCTCCTGCATCACGAAGAGACCAAAAGACTGCTATCTGGATCAGGCGCCAGCACGCCGGCAGCTACTGTAATCTCTGCCATTGATTAAATGGGCTCCCGTGTCGTGTGTGTGTGTGTGTGTATGTGGGGGGGGGTGAAGGGAAGGGAGGAAGGCTGAAGAGGCATCCAACAAGAGCTGCATTTCTGATGAAGCCCCTGATGGGGATAGTGCTACAGCCTTTTCAGGCTGTGACCCCCCACCCCACCCCCCTCCCCAAAGAATCATAACATGAACTGGGGACCCCTACCCTGGTCCCTGACATGCATTTCGAATTGTTGGCAGGACATTTAGTTTGACTCGTTTCCACATATACAAATTGTGAAAATAGCAGATCTACAGTACAAGCTCCCTCACAATGTATAGATCGGCTATTTTCACAATTTCTGCCTCTTATATTAGTTGACAATTTAGCCTATGTTTGACCAGTTTTTAGTTAGTGGGCCTATATAGTACAGTTTGTTGATTACGTCCGATGCAGTAAAGTAATGCATATTTTTGAGGTACTAAAAAAGGTCCTAAAATTCACCTGGGCGTCCCGACCCACAGGTTGAGAACCACTGCTATATACGTACCGTAGTGGTCCGAAAATGTGTAGGGCCAGGCAGCCCCCGGGGAGATATTACCTGCTGTGGTGGGTCTATAGGAACTTGAGTTTTTCTAAAGACGGTGTCTGGCAGAGTCGTATATACTGTAGTGAAGAAAGCTTCAGAGGGGCTGCACTCATTGACAAAGCAGAAGTGCAAGCAGGGGAGCTGCGGCTCAGGGGAACGGCTTTCTTCCACGGCCATTAAGGAATATTTCAAATGCCTCTGAATACCTTGACTCTTTCTTATTGACAGATGAGCAGCAGAGAGGACAGTGGGAAAGCGTTCAGGTCTCTCATGCACGTGCACACACATAAATATAGCCTATGAATCCATTCACTTGGACAGTAATACAACATATTATATTAGTAATACAACATGCAACACAGTAAAGTGTTATTATTCAGGATATACTGTAGATAAGGCTTTAGTTTTTAGTTTTAATAATCATGTCTACTGATATTTCTCTTTCATTTGGCCCCTGTGCAGTTTTCATTCGGGATCAAGAAGAGATCAAGAGATTATATTTGTATCTGCACGAATGCATAAATATTGTTGGAGCACAGATCCCAGGGTCAGCATTTAAAGAGATAAAAGTACAGACGACAAGAGACAAGAAAGAATAACATCCTACAACGATAATAGTCCTAATACTAAACACAGTAGTACTAACAAAGAAAAAGCTGTAAACAGCTCTGTTATCTATACATATAAATGCACCACGTCTCTGTGTGTCTGTATGCAGCCGGCTCGGTGCTCTACAGCAGGGTACCGGTCAAGTATCTATAAATTCACCAAGTCTCTGTACGTGCGTGTACGTGCGTTCGCGTGTACGTACGTGTATGTACGTCTGTAATCCACGTAACTTGAGAACCGTTCGCCACACCGACTCCGTCGGATACACCGTTGTATCCAACGAAGGGAAGCTGGAAGTACCTTCACTATAAACGCCGGGACAACACTCCACATGTCTTAAACTCTTCTCCCTTCTGGCTCCAAAACTATGGAATGCACTTCCCATCACAATCAGAACTGCAGCCTCACTCCCAATCTTCCGCCGTAGTCTGAAAACCCACCTTTTCAGACTCCATCATGGCCCGTAGCACTTGCCCATAGCCCCTTAGATATAGCACTTTATGTAGTCATAGCACTTTATAGTACATATGTATATAATATAGTATAGTATGTATATTTTATATATAGTTTCATGATATAGATACTCCACTGTTACATTCTTAGCTTACGCATGTTTCATGATAACTACTTTTTATATATGTGATGTATGCCATGCTTTATGTTATTGCTTAATGTCGTTGTCCAGAACCAGCACAAAAGCCTCTGCCCGGGATCTGGACCTGATCACCCCTATAGCTCCATATTTGGAGCTGGCCTGTTCTGACATCACAACACTTCATATTTGGGCATGCCTGACACAGAACTCCATATGTCATATAGATGGCCCAGTGTGGTACGAGTGAGGTAACCACATTTGCTGAGAATGTCCACACTTGTTTATTCAAAATGATTGACTGTCTGGCTGCCTGGCTGGCTGAGTGACTGGCTGGCTGACTGACTGACTGAAGATGATAAAATAACAAAACAATCGGGAACAATACTCTGGTTTATTTATATACTATTGCTTTGGCCAGATCTTGACCCACTTGGGAGTCCAATTCATTGTCTCTGGCAATAGCATCTAAATGCGTAAAATGACCACCTTCTTTTAGATGGACATGGAAGTCTCCACAAGAGTATCTGGATGTTAGCTCTCCCGAAGCATCCAGCAAAAACAGCACATGCCCATATATCTCTCTTACATGGGCTTTCCAGGACATGTTCTGCACTCAGCCTTGTGTATACGTTCCCCCTTGATTGTCCTCGTCTCAGAACCACATATAGTAGGATGCATTGAGTAAATTCAAGCGTGTTTGTCGTGCTTTACCGGACGCTGTTTGCAGCACTTTTGAAATTGTATGTCAGATGCTGGAAAATCTAGCATAAACATTGAATTTCCATACTCGTATACTCATAAAAAATGCATTGATGGTTGGAACGCCTTAATTTGCACGGCGTACTGCTCCTGTAACGGTAATTTCTATACCATTTTATTCCGGAGAGGCGTGAAGCGGAGAGAGAGCCAATACATCACACGGCAGTTCGTTTTGAGCTGAAATGGGCGTGATGGCAGAGGCTGCTGATGTGCTCTGGGCCACTCTTCCTCAGGGCTTTACCTGGGTCCGTCAGTGGGGAGGGAGAGACTGACGACAGGTTTCTCCATCTAATAGCCCTCTCGCTCTAATAACTGCGAGGGCCCGTCCCAGGGAAAAGCCCGCGGTGTGACTGATCAATGTTGACAGGTAGTTTCAAGGCCGCTGCCTTATATCGCCCATGAAGACCAGAACACGGAATACAGCATCCATTTTCCTGTGTGGGCTGAACTGCACTGCATGCACTAAATGATCATTCTGAATCCTTGTATCTCCATTATGTCAGCTTTTTATTGTTTGTGTTTTTCTTCCCAAATGAATGCCTTACTGCATCGTACAACATTTCTGGACATAAATGGTTCCAACAGCAATGATATGATTATGATAAACTGTATTTGTGCAGCTCCTTTCAAAAACATGGTACAAAAGGGTGTGCAGTCAGAAAATACGATTTCATTAAGTAACTTTTAAGCATTTGGTTGAAATTGTTTTGGTTACACTATTGTGTAAGTAAGCAGTACAAAAGACAATCTTCCCATCCATGCTGAAAAGAACTAAGGAATTCATTATCTTTCCATATGTCGTATTTTACATACGTAGAAGTGTCCTTAACTGCAAATTAAAACAAAGTAGAAACCTAAATATCGTCTCTGTCGGGTGGAAACCTTACAACCAACAATTCCAAACATTCAAAAGTAGCAAAAGCAGCAGATCTACAAGCTTAAAATGCATCGCTTCGCGCAGCGCTTCAACCTTGCGGATCTGTTAGTTTTGATACATTTGTGGGCTGCTGTAGTACGACCAAGTAGGGCGTTCATTTACGGAAGAAAAAAGAACACACACAAAAGGTTAAAATGTGGAAATACAAGTAAGAGGTTTCTGCCCGACCTATCAGACGTGAATGAAAACAGAGTTCTGGACTGCGGAAGAATCAAGAAACAAAATGCAACAGGAATCCAAATCCAAATGCCTTCAATGTGGTTAAAGTAATACTGTTGAATGTTGTGTGTTATTTCAGCGTGCAACTGCCCCTGCTGGATTACAAACAGCAGCCACAGCCCACAGCTAGTTCAAATGTCGGTCTAGACGTGAACGGACAACAAAAGAGGCTTCCAGTAAAGCGTAAACCCAAAAGCACACAGTGTCGCTTCCACTAGTGCTTTGGAAGAGAGACTCTAGTGTACAATGGCCAAAAAAAAGATACAATCTTCCCAGTGAATGGCTCTCTCTCTCTCTCTCTCTCTCTCACACACACACACACACACACACACACACACACACACACACACACACACACAAACTTGCTCGGTCTCTGAGGAGCTTTTTCATGTGCCCAGCTCATATCCTCTTTGCCATGAAGCAGTGTAAGGTATAGACAACCCAACTGTGAACCTCTGACAATACCATCTCAATAGGCAAGTGCGTCACATATAGGGTCAGCCAGACAAACACGTCCTATTGGCCAGCCACAGTTTCCATGGAGACCACACTCGCGGTTCACTCCTGTGAAAGTGTGTAAACATCGAGTGAACACGAGAAGATTCATATAAATTGTTTTCTAATCTTGTTATTTCTCATTTCCATGCTGAAGTGGAAATTTGATTAGAATAGCTTAAGGCGTGAGAATGAGTAGTAGGAGGGGGTGGTTAATAAAAAAAAGATCTCCACTATTTCATGTCTGACTGGCATGGAGTTCTATGGACTGCAAATGACGTTTCTGTGAAATGGATACACCACATCGTTGTACAATTTATAGGGTTACTTGTTGAGGGGCGCTAGCCCCCCTCCTATGTCCAGCTTTGAGGGTTTGTGTGAACACAAACTTTGTTTTGCTACCACCACCTACTGTACGACTATAGTTTTGAGTGTTTGTGTAAACACAAACATTTAAGACAAAAGTGAGGACGCAAATTGCGATTGGCCGGGATGAGATGATGTATGATGAGTTGATGACGTATGATGAGCGGCCCTCACTTCACACGGGTGTGATTGTTTTAGCTATAGCATTATAGACCAACAGGGGGTCCTCAGAGTGACTACAGGGGGGGCTGCCAAATCTTTTTTGTGCGATAACATCATTATTTTACATTTAAAAAAAAAGTTGAATCTGCATCACAATTTCATACAAATATGTAGTGATGGCTGTATCTCTCTCTCTCTCTCTCTCAGCTAGGGGGTCCTTGGGCTGAAAAACGTTGAAGACCCCTGACATAGACATGTACACTTTATCCTATGCACACTTTGATACCGATCTGTGTTATAGCTCACTTTAGGTGATAAGTGATAAGAACAACTGGGTATTGCACCCTCCAGTTCCAAAACAAATTAATTCTACCATCGATTTCATTAAATTGAGTTTAATCGTTTTTCATTTCTTGCATTTAATGTCACTTCATCTTGTTTTGAATTAATCCTGGGGAAGAGTTCATGGATTGATTACACACGCATGCAAACACATGCACATGCATGCACACCTAACGAACGCACACACACACACACACACACACACACATCATTTTTTGACCGCAGTCGAGATCATGGATTTCACAATGCCACGCCAGACTTTCCGGTCCTTCATTGCCATCCTCAGTTCCTGCCTGCATGCATTATTGTCCCTAGCGATGACATCAGGGAACGATAGTTTCTCTCTCTCTCACACACACACACACACACACACACACACACACACACCTCTGTCAAGCACCCTTGACCCTTTTCAGCTTTGTGCTGTAATCTCGATCTAGCTCCGTTGTCCCGACTCTAGATGACACATCAGAGCCCCTTGAAACATGAGACAGGAGGGTTATAGCTGCTTCGTGGCCTCCTGAAACATGAGACAGGAGCGTTATAGCTGCTTCGTGGCCTCCTGAAACATGAGACAGGAGCGTTATAGCTGCTTCGTGGCCTCCTGAAACATGAGACAGGAGGGTTATAGCTGCTTCGTGGCCTCCTGAAACATGAGACAGGAGGGTTATAGCTGCTTCGTGGCCCCCTGAAACATGAGACAGGAGCGTTATAGCTGCTTCGTGGCCCCCTGAAACATGAGACAGGAGGGTTATTGCATGCTTCATGGCCGCCGCAGTTTTTTCTTTTTTGGGCAGCGGTGGCCTAAGGGTTAGAGGAGCGCCCTTGTTGCCGAAAGGTTGCCGGTTCGATTCCCCGGACGGGTAGGAAAAAATCTGGGTGGGGAAGTGATTGTCATCACTGTCAAGGCACTGAATCCCCAACTGCTCCCCCTGGAGCTGCTTAGTGGCCAACAGTGACTGTGGTTGTACTGGTCAGCTCCCAGGTTTTAATGTGTGTGTGTGTGTGTGCGCGTGTGTGTCTGTCTGTGTGTTTCTATGTGCAGGGCGTTGCTGAAAATGAGCACCTGTGCTCATCTACTTCCCTGGGTAAATAAAGAATAAAAAAAAAAAAAAAAAGGATTTCAAAGGGAACACGCTCTACTGGCCCTTCAGGAGCCGTATAGATGTGCCCAGGTCAGGTCATTATATCATGTCTGCATATGAAAGGCCTGTCAAGAAGGGGCACGGTCCCGTGAAACAAACACCTCTTGACCAAACTGACCTCTTTGCATTCATCATTACGTCGAAGTGTGCATACTGTATATACAGTACAGCCGCCACTACTGCTGTCTCTCCCATTGACAAAAAGTAACGACACACAATAATGTAATTACAGCACACCACTGCAACTAAGCCGGAGTCATTGGCTTCGCAATATTAAAAACTAATTTCGAGAACCGCTCGAGTAAGCACGTTTTATGCTTACACAGGTGCTGAAATGATGCCGTTTTACAAGGCGGCCATTCATCATGTTTTGCACATGCATTCCGAAGAAGCACACTGCTTGCAAATAGGCAAGGCAAGAGGCTTTAATGGTCTTATGTGTGTTCAGATGATACTGGGGGTGGGGGGGGGGACTGAAACCCAGTCAAGTAGAAACTGTATTACCACTCCTCCCACGACATTCTCACATTTCCATTCGGTTCCCACAGAGTACAGTGGGATAGAGGTTGAATTACTCCTAGATATGGCAGCGTTAATCCTTTGGCATTACATCATCTGGGTTTGTGCTGAGCATTACTACACTACTACACCTCTCTCTCCGAGCAGATCCAATCTCACGTGTTTCCGCAACTAAAAGGGAGGCGCAATGGATTCACCAAATCCAATTAGTCCTTAATTCTTACTGGCTTTCAAGGCTGATTGGAAGAGCTCTCTGTTATGGCACGGAGTAATTAGTGAAGAGTGAAGGCAGTCCATTACAATCTTCGTTAGTATCATCTTCTAATCAGGGACGTAGTTGCATCGAGAAGAAAAGCGTTAGGTTTTACACAAGGACACATTGAGAGTTATTGTAACAGTGATAAGAAAATGCATTCCTGGCTAATGGTGTGGTTGCTACTTGGAACCTATTGGAGGAAATAGTGAAATATACAATATTTGCTGTGCCATCACGGCACAGCAATGACAACAAGATATCAAGAATATCCTCCTGATTAAATCACTCATATGTTTTTGATTGATTGAACATTTTATTCACAGTTTGTAGAATGGGTACAGTTCAACCGATAGTAGACCTACAGGTCAATACAAAAACTGCTACGAAGATAAAACCACAAAACGTCCTCCATGTGTTGGACTACACACGAAATATTGAGTTATTCTATCGAAAATTGAAACTGAATACAGCAGAATCAAACTGAGTGCAGAACACATTCTGCAGATCCTTGAGATTGGTTGTATATCAGGATTAAAGGTATATTCAGTGATTTCACTCAAAAAACCTTAGGTTTCGTTTTTGGCTGGGACCTAAGCTTTTCATCCAATCAGGATAGAGAGCCAAAAACTAAACCTAAGGTTTTTTGACCCCCAGGGGTTAACTGGGGACAGGGAGGAACTCCTTATATGGTCAGCACACTCTATAGTAGAGAGGATTGTCACAACAAAACAAAAAAATAAGTGATATTTGAATTAAGTGAAATCACTGAATATACCTTTAATTCATATCACTGAATCACAAAAAGGTGAAATGCAGAGAAAACCTTATGTTCATCAGAATTACCACTTCCTTATTGTGTCTTTGTTTTTCCTGCAGCCAGCACTATCCCTGCAGACGGTTAAATCCCACAGCCCGTCTCATTGATTTAGTGTTATTACCTCAGCAAGCAACAGGACTGCCGAAACGGAAGAGACTCGGGATTAACGAGACTGGCGATAAGAGCGCAACAGAAACCTGCGTCTCTGTGCTTAATAGCTCCTGAGATATGGGGTGCCGCGGCACGCCACCATGCACAGCTCACAGAGAGACCCCTTGGGATTCCACTACACAAAGACAAATGGATGATACAGCCACAGCTGAATTTTAGGGACGAGTTGGTGGGCACGATGGGGGGGACGGGGGGGGGACGAGCAATTAGCCTAATCAGTGGGACTGTCTCAAGTTGGATGGATACAATGAGGCATGATGGTGTGTACAATATGCACATTAGTCCTGTCCTATAGACTGCATTGGTTCTCAACGCAGGGGTCCTTGAGGGGGTTCCAGTAAAAGTACATTAAGCTAGCATCATAATCATTTTAACCACTTTATCCATTTATATGTTGGCTATTCAAAAGTCTACAAGCTCTCAGCGCGCCACGTCGTGCCACGTAGTGAGCTTGCACATCTGCTATTTTTGAGTCTAAGAATATACAGGAAATGTAGGAAATGTACATGAGTTTCTTACCATGGCCACTCAGGGGCTCCGTAGTAATGTCTGGGAACTCTTAGCATAAATCTTCTCTTCCGGGGGTCCCTGGCAAAACACATTTTCAGATGGGGGTCCGCAGCCAAATATACATCAGATGTGGGGGTCCTTTTTGCGAACAAAGTTTGAGAACCACTGCTATAGCTATACTGTATACCTGAGCCTTTCTTCAACTGGAAAGTGGAAACAGTATCACCAATTATAATTGGTCTCTATGCAGCAGCATACCTCTCTGTGGACATCTAACAGAGCGAGTTAATGGACATGTATGGTGGCAGCAGGTCCACACCCTTATTATATAGAGTTAAATTGAAAGTCTCTTGAAGGTTGTCCACCCAAGCTGGTTAAATACAGTAGAGCTCTGGTGAGGAAGCGTTAGAGGTTTATCTAAAATCATGTCTCAAGTTCAACAATCTATTACTACATATAGGCATGTAAAAACAATCATAATCCGTGAATAGCAGGGTCTTGGCTGAGAAATTAGAGCTCTCTCCCCCTTAGGAGTTATACTGTACCTATTGACATGCTCTATATACTGTAGGCCCCAGGCTTTTGTGCCAGTCCAAAACTCATATGGGGTACATACAGTTTCTCTGTGATGTATCTGTCAGATTTAGCAGATTCCATTCCAATTGGCTATGGAACCGCGTTCCACATTTTCGAGGTCCTCCTGGGTTGGCGACCCGGCCTTGGGGGGATCGAACTTTTCTCATTAGAAAATCTAAATGTTTCCAATTCCCACACTGACTTTCTTTTCTCCCATACAAAAGACAAAAGACCATACTAATTCTATGTTTTTGTATGGAGAGGGGGGAGAAACAAAACAAAAATCTCTGTGTTGTCAAAGAACTTTAGTCATTTGAGGCCCATGCAACACATATTAGTTTCAGTCGACTCTTTGAAGTCACAAAACTGCTATTGCCTCCTGTCGGACAGGGCCCTTTGATCGCTTGTTTTAATTGTTCCCAGAGAAAGAATTTAAGGAGTAACATATTACATGTAAGGAAGATCGGGGTAATCGGATATACACCATTTTGGTCAGATTCCAAACCCATGCAAGATGGATGGCATGACTAATAGACAGCCTAAAGTTGCTGTTTTGAAAAACCAAAACACATTTGTCAATCGACTTATATACTGAATATCTGAAACAAAATTAATATCACAATCAGTGATTCATATTATGTATTATTTATCTAACTATAAATGCAGCAAGTCTTGGTGTGTATGTACGTGTGAAATCCACGTAACTCGAGAACCGTTCAACCCACCGACTTCAAATTCGACACACGCATTCCACACCCCGACAGAGAGTGCAGTGCCCGGTGTCGACTCCATATATGGGCATAAACTCCATATAGGCCTTTCTGTGTGGAGTTTGCATGTTCTCCCTGTGTCCCCTAGGGTAGGTACTGTCACAAAAAACATGCCGTAATCCTGGTCTCTAAACTACCTCCCCCTGGCTAGCCGGGGCGCCTGATGGTGTTCCTTCCACGCACTACGTCCGGCCGGGGAAACTCCCCCCTGTCAGGTGAAAAGAAGCAGCTTGGACTCCTCATGCATAGAAGGAAGCATGAGGTCAGTCCCCCCCCCCCAGGTTGGCAGAGGAAGTGTAGCGCCCAGGATTACATTAGATAATTGACACTGGGTGAAAAAATGGGACATCACTGCATAGACTCCATATTTGGGCATGCCTAACAAAGAACTCCGTATACAGGTTTATCCCACCGACTTCATCCCACGCCTGACAAGTAGGGTTGTCCCGATCGGATCGGGTGATCGGAAAATCGGCTCCGATCACATGATTTTCAAAAGGTCGCAATTGGGGAGAAAAGACCAGATTTTTAATTGTCTAATGTAAATCTCAAAGAAAGATGTATAAGCAATGAGATTTGGTAAAAAATCTAATAAAACTGGGACCAGAAGGAAAACTATAGTAGTTTTCTTTCTGGTCCCAGTTTTTTCTTCAGATCATGACTAGTCAAGGAACTCCATATCTGGTTGTCCAGAACCAGCACAAAAGCCCGTGCTCTGGACAGGACCCCCTGCCCGGGTTCTGGACAGATCTCCATATATGGAGCTGACTTGTTCTGACATCACACTTCTGCTCTGACATCTGCATAGACTTCATAGACAAAGAAGTCCATATATGGGCATAAAAGAGACACAGACATCTGGGAAATAGATAAGGGTCAGAATGTAATCAATATGTACACACGTCCACCCATCACCATAGGGTCGTACCACAGGTGCCGCATAACTGGGCGGGGCATGCATTGTTCCCGACTTGCATCATTTCCCAGTAGGCCAGGTTCCATAATAGTCCATCTTGTAGATGTGCTATTCCTCCGCCACATTGTTTTTTCACCCCCATTTTTGGGATGCCAGGGACCCAGGGTTAAAGTGGATAATGTCATGCTCCGGAGCTAGGATACAAGAGGAGAAGGGGGGGGGGGGGGGGGGGGGAGTGTATGTCATTCGTTTTTTGGCACAATTCCTAAAAGCGTGCCAGATGTACGATACACAGAGAAAAGCATCCATGCATGACTGGAAAGTTGCATCTTGTTAACACCACTCAAAGTATGCCCCACCATGACAGATGTTAATTGGATAATCAATCTGGCCTAAATCTTTGGTACAGTTGCTTTATCAGAATGTCAGCAGTTCTCGTTTTCCTGCTTTTCGGCAAGAAGGACTGCATGGCAGGGCTTCAGAATTCACACAGCTTTACAGCAGAGGATTGTATTTATCTGTGTGTGAATCTCTTCGACAGACTCGGAGCAGAGAGGCAAAACAAAACACACAAAACAAAACGCTGCACACAAGGACAGAAACATAAAGGGAAGACGGTGATTTATCTGTCAGGGGAGTTGATTGTGGGGAATGTATAGAGGCTGATATCTGACGCCTTTGACCCTGAGCCAAAGCTTGTACAAGTTATCTTGTCAGGAACAGCTCTGGGAGAGTTTAATTCCAACCCTTCTTCGCAGACCTTAACTCCACTGGCAGATGTTTACAATAGTAGTGAGGAGAGTGTTGGGGGTGCTGTGGGGGGGTGAACTGCAGTATAGGGCGCACCACTTAGCTCCCTTGATGGAATTCAGGTGGCAGGAGCTAACAGCATATGGAAATCCCATTAGAGACTGCATTAGAAGTAACCTTTTAAGATACCGCGTTTCATCATGCCGGGTATTAGCTGCGCACACCCCAAGCATTGAGCCCAATTTATAATTCATCATCGTACGACGTGATCTAACAGATCGGATATTTTCGGTCCGTGACGGCATCCTCATGCAAAAGGCATTCTGCTCTCTCTCGGTGTGGATGAGTTGATACTATGGCAGTGTTCATTTCATTTCGTTGACTAAAACTAAAACTAAATGTTTGTCGACTTCACTGACGAAAACTAAATAAAAACTGAGCTATAATGACTAAATATACTGACAATTTAATCAACAAACAAAAACTAGACTAAATTGTTAGGGGAGGGGAGTAGAGATCCAGTAGAACTAAAAGACAAGTCATTTTATGCTTCGTTGTGTGTGGATGTCACGCTCTGAAAATAGCCGATCCAAGCTCACAACGTGCTGCGTCACGTTGTGAGCTGTGAGCACGCAGCTAAGTATAAATCGATCGGGCTTAAAGGGGAATTTCTTCCTGGCAGAGGCAAGGAAGCAACCAGGTGCTCAGAAGGTGTGCAGGTATAAAAAAAATAAAAATAGTAAAATGGTGCTCCTGGGATCAATCGATCAATCTATAGAACAAAGCAGAGATCCGGGCACACTTGAGGTTAAAAAGGAGGAAAACTTTATTCAACCGACATGTTTCGACTTATACGGTCTTCATCAGTTCTTCCTAACCTTTCTTTTCCAAAATCATGTTGATAATATGTATATTGACCAAAAAATTATAATAAAAAAATACGTCAGCCCACGTAGAACAGGAAGAGTACAGCAACAACACTGCATGGAGTGTTGCATTCATATAGAACAGATGTAAACAAAATACTAAAACAAATCGCGCGATTGAATAGGAGTTCTAGCGGTTGATCCACCCGGACGGTAAACCCGCTAATTTGGTATGGAACACTTTTGGGGTTTTTTTCAGTGACGTGTGAAGACGAGTGTCTTCATATACGGTAAGAAAACAGCTTGTGCGAAACAATGGCGCCATCAAGGCCTGCCAAAATGAATTGTAGTCAACTAAATTCAACTACAACCTTCAACTAAAACTAGACTAAAACCTAAACATTTCAGATGACTAAAAGATGACTCAAAGGACTATAGACAAAAATTTACATTTTACAATCAACTACAGCAATTTGCCATCAAAATCAACACTGGTTTGTAGTGAATTTGATGTCGGACTCTGACTTTCTGCACAACTCCAAGATGAATGGGTGGCAGTGTTGAGAGGGGAATACGGGCAACTACATGAAGAAACTTGTACTATGATGATCTGAAGCCAGGTATATATACTATGGGTGGTTTGGCTTGGGTACTAGTAGTATATGGCATCATACATTAGATAGATACACAGAAAGCTAATGTCACAGTGCCGAAAATTATTTTTCGATAAAAGGTCGATTTTTCACTGCGAATGAAAGCATCACCTTGCATGAGTGAGGCATCACCAAAGTTATAGTGTTATCCCCTGATACATATTCCTTAAAACAGTGGTTTTCAATGAGTGGTCATACAAAAGTGGTCAGTTAAAGTTGGTAACCAAATAGACTCTTGAGAGTGTAAAAGGAAGGTTTCATTTTACACTCTCAAGAGTTTTCATCATAATGGTGGTCTGTGGCTCAAGTGCGAATAAATAATGGGACACAATTGTGTCCACAAATCCATGCTGTATTAATGTTGCTACTATTTGGCCTTGATATAAGGGTTGAAAACCGCCTCCTTTAAAGGAGTAGTTCACCCCCAAAAAACTACTTATTTTCTATCAATTACACACCCCATGGAGACTTGACTTCGCAGAGACATTTTTTTCCCGTTTTCGTCACATTCCTAAAACAATAATCTTATGACCGGCGGAGTCTCCGGTAGAAGACTTAAATGCAGGTCAATTGAGTCTCCCATTCAGGAGACTCCACTAGTCAAATTATTGGCCCAGAAATACGTCAAATGTTGTTGTGTATAATCATAGAAAATAAGTTTTTTTGGTGAACAACTCCTTTAAGTTTAAAATGTTCAGATCATACATACTTACAGCCTATTTTCTTTCTGACATCCCTCCCTATTGACCATATGCACACCGCTGCCATCTTGCCAGGTGCTAACTAGGTGCAACTTCCCGTTGACAGTCCATTCATCCAAACAGAAAAGTCTAATTGTATTAAACAACTTCAACCTCGTCCTCACCAACATTGCAGCTGTACGAAAAGCTTGAAGCTCTTACTATCTGCAAAGTGTTTGTTTCATCATAAAACAGTACATGTTATGAGCTTGACTTGACGTCAAGAAATTCCTTGCAGGTGATTATTCTTCGAAGTGTCAGAGTTTGGAAGCACTCGTTATCAGTAAAGCAACCTCCTGCTGCCTCCTGCATTATGTGCAAATTCAAAACAGGTGGTACGCATGGGCCTTTGAGTGATATTCAACGAGCACTCCCAAACTCCAGCACTTAGGGACAAAAATAACCTGCAAGGAATTTCTTGACAGGAAGTAAGTAGCACATAAGAATGTCTACGGTGGATTTTTATGAAACAAACACTTTGCAGATAGAAAGAGGAAAATCCAAGCTTTCCGTACAGCTGCAATGTGGGTGAGTTTGACGTTGTTTAATACAATCAGTTAGGACTTCTCTGTTTGGATGAAGAATGGGCTGTCAATGGGAAGTTGCACCTAGTTAGCGCCTTGCTGGCAAGATGGCAGCGGACTGGCCTTGTCTTGTTGAAACATTGCTTTCTGGACAACCAATACCATGCTTTCATAAGGCATGTACTGTAGTCTTCTCTCAGCATGAGAGTCAGATGAAGAGAGTGCAGAGCACAAACACTTTCATTTCGGGAAACTCTTAAACGGAGACTCATTTGCATCTGCAAGCACAACATAAATGTCAAACTGGCTCATTAATAATAAAATGTAACATCTAGATCCCCAAGCTTGTGTGGCATTTTTGGCAATTAACAGACTGACTGTTGTTAATTTCAAATGCTGGCCTTAGGGGTCCAAATATGCGTAATGATAAATATTTAAATGAAACGGCAGTCAACAATTAGCTGGGGAGGGTGAGAGTTAGGCTCGAGCTATTTAGGCAGTGTCACTCGGCATGAATGTTAAAGTAACATTCATCAATGTCTAAATACAGTATAATATCTCCATATTCAATTGCTGACACAATTATTATTTTTAATGTAGTTCACCCAAAACACATTACACACCCCATGAAGCCTTGAATTCACAGAGATCTGTTTACTAATGGGAAAGGTTTTTGGGATATACTGCAATATGCTTCATATCCATACAGTTACTCCTAAGTAGGGCAGGAGCCTATCTCCTGTTTCTGTAGCGTGCATGAGGCAGCTTGATGTACAAGTAAACCCCCTGGACATGACGCTAGTATGTCGCAGGGACTTACCCCCAATCCAACCCTTGATGATGAGTGCCAAGCAGGAAGGCACTGGGTCCCATTTTTAGAGTCTTTGGTATGACCCGGGATCGAACCCCGACCTCCCAGTCTCAGGGCGGACACTCTAACCACAAGGTCACTGTGGTACTCCTAAGGAACGCTTAACACTTATACCGGCATTGGCGAGATCTACGTCAATTAAAGCTCATTATTTATTAAGAATCTGACAGAATTTTCCAGGACAAGATGACAAACGACTGTCATCATCCTCCTATACTGTCAACGTGCCCTTGAGCATGACATTGGACATCCAACTATTAAAGTGGAAGAATTAGAACCCACACTATCCATTACAATCCTGCAGGCTCTCCCACACATGTGTGTAATTATCCCTCCCATGTGACTCTGGTCCCTTCAAGTCATTGCTGTAAATAAAGAGTGTTCTTGGTCAACTTACCGATTGAGTAATGGTTAAAGTTTAAACCCTTATTCATGCTTTTGTGTGACAAAATTGTTGCCATATCCATTATATAATATTATTATATAATATTATATAATATTATATTATATTATATTATATTATATTTATTATATTTATTATATTTATTATATGATTATTAGTCCGTAAGATTGAGACGAAAATCATTTACTTTTTCATAAAAGCATGAAACTTGGTACAGTTGTACAGTTTGGGGCCCTGAATATTTTCAAATATGGAGCCATCACAAAAACGCCCCCTAGTGGCCATGGCGGCCAATTTACTACCTGCCATAACCAAATAATGTCGCATCACCGCATCATATCTCCTAAACCATAGTAAAAAAAAGTCAAAGTCAAGGATTACATTGATAGCATGTACAACATAACATGTACAACATCATAAACTATTCAGGTGAATAGTTAATGGTCAATTCAGAGGTGTTACTTGTGAGGTGATATAGCGTCTTTGTCCGAACATCTTTCACTTTTCCCCTTACTAGCCTATGTGGAACTCAGTGTTCATGCAAGGACTACGTTGACACACTATTTCAACTATAGGACTCTCAATATCCTATGACAGAGTGCTGCAGATCAGTGTAAAGATTTCACACACAGCTCTGCTCCACAGTCAGTGTTCATTTTATTATAGAAACACTGACATTTTACATCGGAGTGCTGGAGATAACCACAGCAATGTGCGATTCAACAGTATCACAGAGAGCAAGTGGTGTGCCCCTGCAGCGATGTTAAGAGAAGAGGCTGTTGCTCTAAAAGGGGGTTTAAGAAGATCACTTTGTGCACTGTATAGACACAGATATTATGGCCCTAGCCATTGCACATGTGTGTCAGAGCTGAACACTGTGAGGAGTTATGGGTGGCATTTGGGATCGGCAAGAACTTCACATAACTGCCCACATTTCCAAGACTCTGGGTCCTGACAAATCCCTTCCTGTGCTCCATGCCTTGACTGTCTGTGACACAGTATCTGCCTTTACAACCAGGGGCAAGAAGAAAGCATGGGTAACCTGGAATGCCTATGACATGGCACATGAGTCAAAGGCTCCAAAAGTAATTACAGAGCAAGTCATTTCCATTGTGGAACGCTTCACAATTTTCCTCTGCAATCACACGAACGGCCAACTCGACATCAATCAAGCTCGTCTTGAGTTATTCATCAAAAAAGGGGGATGGGGCAAATGTGGATGAGGAGACTGTTGGGGACAAGCAAAAGATAGGTGGCACTAGATGAAGTGGCCGAACAGTCAATGCCAGCATCCTCACTTCACACACCAATGGTGGCAAGATATTACCGGCCCGACTCATTGGAGGAAATGTGGGATTCCGTGTCCTTGCCACTTCGACATGTGCACAGGAGGAGCTGGGATTCAAACCGCTGACCCACGGATCATTGGATGACCAGCTACCTCCTGATCCACAGCCGCCTCCTACTGTATATAATATGTTTATATACTTTATATGCAACATACAAGCTGTGTGCAACAGACAAAATACTGTGGTTTTCCTTCTCACAATATCACTGAACTGACTATTACCTATTCGCCTGAATAGTTTATGATGTTGTATGATATCTTTGTAATCCTTGACCATCAAAACATAGGTGTGTAGACATCACCTATTCTCTATTGGGTATGGTTCAGGAGTTATAATGCAAAACACATTATTTGGTCATGACGGAAAGTAAAATGGCCACGCGTTCTTTGCGATGGTTCCATATCTGAAAATGTTCAGGGCCCCAAACTGTACAAGTGTACCAAGTTTCATGCTTTTATGAAAAAGTGAACGATTCACCTAAAATCCCGTCTCAATCTACTGTATATATCATCTGCTCCAAAATGCAATAATTTCCTCTTCCAACATTTTGTAATATTGACGCCATAGCTAAGAAAATAGAAAAGAATAATATGCAGATTTATTCTGTCATATGCTTAATTTATGTATTATTGTTTATGTGATACTCTTTCCTCTCCTTTGTCCATTTCATCCTACTATTCGTTGTAACAACTGAGTGGTATATAGATGACATATGTAGTTGTTGAGTCAGGCTGTTTTCTGTTTAGAAATACAATACTGCATCATTCCTGTGTTGTTTTCCTGCAGGGCCCATTGGGAGTGCGCATGCAAAGTTCAACAGTGTCCGAGATTAGCTTTAAACAGACGGACGGAAGCACTTCTTCCCCTCTCCTCCACTATTGACTTTCATTTATCTCTCCGCTGTCCGCTGAAATAACTTAAAATAACGTAAAGAAGACCGTTTCATACACCAGTATTCAGACTGTATTCATTCATTTGTTCATTAATTCACTCACTCACTCACTCACTCACTCACTCACTCACTCACTCACTCACTCACTCACTCACTCTCTCACATTCACTGGGAACTTACAGTATTTTTGGGTTGCTCTGCTGTTTGTCTGCCAACATTCAGAAGGTTCTTTTGCCACAGTGCAAAACCACATTTACCCAACAGTGTGCCATTTTCTTATTTTGGATAGTTACTTGTAAATAATAGTTAATAGCCAAATGTCAATATAAGCAGAACATATCTTGTTTCCTTCTTTGCCTGAATTACAGCGTGGGCTGAAGTAAGTTTTTCAACAACTAAAAGGGTGGACCTGAATGTGTCTCTGCAGGACTGCCTATTGAAAACCACAGGTATGATTGTTAATTGTTTCAAGATAAAAGGATGGTTCAAAACACTACTCAAGTACTGTACTAAGGTGCTTTTACTTTACTGGAGTATTTCCAATTTTCATTACTTTTACTTCTACCCCACTACATCTCAAAGGCAAATATATGAATTCCGGACTTTAACTTGACACAGTCTTTACGTTGCAATATTGATACTTTTACTTAAAGGTATATTCAGTGATTTCACTCAAAAAACCTTAGGTTTCGTTTTTGGCTGTGGGACCCAGCCTTTCGTCCAATCAGGATAGAGAGTCAAAAACGAAACCTACGGTTTTTTGACCCCCAGGGGTTAACTGGGGACAGGGAGGAACTCCTTATATGGTCAGCACACTCTATAGTAGGGAGGATTATCACAACAAAACAAAAAAATAAGTGATATTTGAATTAAGTGAAATCACTGAATATACCTTTAATAAGTAAGAAATGTGAGCCTACATTTTCCCATCAGTGCCTTCTAGATCGTATCCAAGTTTCATTAAGTTTCAGCACTGCCGTCAGTGTTTACCAGGATGGCTGAACACAAAGCACAGCGTGGCGCAGTCAGTGTAACCGGTCAAAAGACGGGAGAGGGAATCTGGACCAACTGGACGGTCACAGTGAAGGAAGGCTATTATCTGTGGCCCGCGCATATTGAGAGGCGGCGAGGGCATCGCTGAGAGCTTGTTGTGTGTTTTGACGTGCTGTGAGTTGCCTTTCAACAGCATTTCCTATAGGGCAGCATTGGAGATCTGCTCTGTAGGGGCCCATGAAGATGGGAAAACAATATCTCTCAATAGGCCAGAGGCTACCATTCTTTTCTCAGTGGAGAAATATAGAGAGACTGTCATCGTCGCGACCTTTAAAATGCACAGAGGAGAGGTGCTCCCCTCGGGAGAGAGAGAGCGAGCGCTGAAGCCTGCAGGCGGAATCATGCAGGTTTGGCATAATTTAACGGTGTCAATGGGCGCCTAGAGTGTGTAATTCCTGGTGTATATCTCTACTGAATTCTGATGATGGATTAATAATGTGAAAACGCTCACTGTCCACACAGGTGTGCATTTTACAGCCCTCAAGGTTATGTGGATATCGGAAAAAGAATGTTGTCATCATCCCTGATAGGCCAATAACAGCAGTGAACATGTCTGTGTTTTATTTTGGTTTGTTTTCTTACGTACATGTCAGAAGGATTTCCCAGGGTCTTGTTTTGGTCTTGGTTTTTCTTCAACTTAGAGAAACATCTCATCATCACTCCGGGAATAATTGGTACCCAAAATCAAATGCTCAAATTTCGGATATCAATATCGGACAGAAAAAAGCCTCAATATATCTACGCAGAGACATTTGTCTGGCCATGCCTAATGCCTCAAGACACATCCAGAGCTCTTTAGCATAATCTGTCGGCAGCTCCTGTTACAACGTGCAGACTCAGAGTTAGGTATGTTGGGAATTAACCTCACGTCACCAGGCTTTCCATAGGCTCGGAGGAAAGCCTGGTCTGTGTTCCAAAATCGCTGTGTGAACCGGTCTGGAGCGGATGGAAATTTACGCCATGTTGTAGTCAGATTTGTATAGTCATTAGGCAGGAAACCACAAGGCGGAATAAGAAAGTACCCATTCATAGTACTGATTCCGTCTTGTAGTTTCCTGCCAGATGACTACAAATCATTGACTACAACATGACGAAAGTTACCATCCGCTCCCGACCGAATCACAAACACGAAATGGAATGCTGCCCAGGCTAGTTGGGAATGTAAACAAAGACACGCACGACCGGAAGAGGAGGGGCCAAACGGGCCAACATCCTGTTATCCACATTCTATTGGGCGCGCACCCAGAGGTAAATTCAAGGGCCCATCCACACCGCTCATCATAGATCCTTATAGTGCGGATAGAAAAGCCTCAATAAAAATGCTAATCAAAATCAGCACCACTCTCTTCGGGGAGAGAGAGAGAGGGGGGTTCTGCATTAAAGTCTGGCAATAAAACAAGGAAGCCCTCTGAGGTCAAAGGTCAACGTTGAAAGAGAACAACGAATAATGGAATAGTGAAGGAGCAAGATGTGCTGATTGAATTAGCTCTGCACTGAGCACCATATATATATACTACACTGGTATCAGGCCTCTGAACAGGCTCGGAGGTGCGGCACGTGACCCATGATTTACATGCTACACATAAACATGATTTATTATGGGACGTGTCTATCTTTTCTCATTAGGACGGAGAATGTCTTCTGTCTAGTCTCGTTGCACATCAGAGACAAGCAGGGAGAACTGACAGCGATTATTGCTATCAATAATTCATTTAGAGGCAATGGGATTCTCTACAATTAAGGCTTTCAACCTATAGCGTCCCTATTTTATTTTTCACAATAATACAAAAATAATACATAGATAGCTATTGACTATTTTTGGAATAGGGCTTAAGAGGAATATGGGGGAAGGAATGATGACGTTTTGATGAGCCGGGTGTTAATATACGTGTTTGAAATGCATGCCGTCAAGCACCACCAGCCCACCGCGCTCCTCCATCACCCCACCTTTGAGGAGCGCTTGTTTTCTTACTTTCACGTTTCATCCAATTCGTTACTGCGGCCTACCCATCCCCCATCAGCCCCCCTCCGATCCTTCAACCAACACCCCCCCCCCCATCCCTCCCCCCTCGGTACACTGAGCTGTCAGGAGAGACAAAGGCGCTGCCAAGTATGGATGTGTTTTTGTTCCCCCGGATTCCCCCAAACACACACACACACACACACACACACACACACACACACACACATGCACAGACGGACGCCCAACATGTACAACACACATACACATGTACGCACCCGTGCTCTCTCACAAGCACGCACGCAGACACACGAGCACGCACACACACACACACACACACACACACACACACACACACACACACACACACACACACACACACACACACACACACACACACACACACACATTATAATATGCTATATTATACTTCAGTTGACTGGGTCCTCCAGGGGTCTATACTTCTTGGTTTGATTGATTGATTGATTGATTGATTGATTGATTGAATACTTTCTCAATAGTTTGCAAAAAGTACAGAGGTACAGTTGTACATTAATGCTAAAATGATAACACAAAAAGCCCTGAGGGTTTGTTTTCATGCACAGCTCTTTTCTTCCTTCTACACCAAATCTCTTTATTGAAGACCCAGCTATATGCGATGCATTATGAGCTTATTAGATCTGCTATATATTCAACACATTTTTACATATTTCTTCATATTTTCGCTGCCCATATTTTCCATGCTTATTGTCTACTTAATTATTTGCTTATTTATTGTTCTTTATTTATTTATTGTGTCTTGTGAATCCTATAGCATTGTTGCTGTTTGTTTTATTTACATTGCAGATATTTATATCCACTTTATATCCACTGTGAAGCACTCTCTTTAATTATTATGATTTAATTTGAATGCATAATTAAACCTGCAAGGCATGTGGGGACAACCTCACACACCTATCCACAGTTAGATGCAAACAAACACATCTGCGCATGCAAACCCCCACCTCACAAGAAACCACACAATGCATGAGTTGTTGATAATATCATTGTGAGATACTGTAGCAGTCCATCAGGAATTGGCATCCATGGCACGGGCTGCCCCTGGTGGGCCAAAATACCTACATTCCAGTAGTCCAAGTTATTTTAATTTAGTGTGAGGTTAGGGTTAGCTTAGGCTTATTATGAGAAGTGGCGTAAAGTACCTAAGTACATTTACACAATTGCTGTACTTTAAATGTGTTTGTTTTGTGGCTTTCGCCTTTATTTTTTAATGGAGGGACAGACAGTAGGCTGACAGGAAATGGGGAGAGAGATGGGGGGGAAGACATGCAGTAAAGGCTGTAGGGATCGGGAGTCGAACCTGCGGCACACTGATAGACTGGATTACCAGCCATGGTGCCTGGACCGCTGAGCCATGGCTCAGGCCACAATCGCTGTACTTAAGTAAAATCTTGAGGCACATTTACTTTACTTGACAATTTTGTCAATTTTATAAATTTGTTTTTATACTTCTAGTTCTACTCCACTACATCTCTGAGCCAAATATTGTAAATATTTACTCCAATGATGCGTAGCAGGCGAGCTAGTTCATGCATATACAGAGGTTTCACACATTAAACTATGTGGGTGTATGTATTGTTGCGTTATCACAACAGTGGCGTGGCAATCAGCTGACAAATTTGGCGGGTTATTTAAGCTGCACCTCAGTCTCTGTTCTTTCTTCTGCTGTCTGTGTCCCATGCAGGTCTGTTGGCGTGTGCCTGTTTGCTCCCAGCTGCTATTAGTTCTGTTCCCCATGGGAGGGTTAGTACTTAGTAGTATCTATCTCCCTGCTCTTAATGGTTAATGATGGTTGTCTAATTGTGCTGAGCATGGAGAAAAAGTATAGCAGAGCCAAGAAGATAAAATATTAACACACTACACACCGACTGAACTACAAGTATTTGAAAACTTTAATTACTTTGTAGATTTAGAATATCATTACAAAACATACGTTAACTAATTAAGTACTATATGTTATATCGGCTATTCAAAAATAGACGATCTACAAGCTCACAACACGTCATGATGTGACCGCAGTGATGCGACCGAGTAATGCACAACACCACAGCGGTGTTGATTTTGAGAGACATTCTTTATTTCGTTTTAGTCAGCGCAGTATATCTGCTATTTTCAGAGCGCAACCAAACATAAAATGACTTGTCTTTTAGTTCTACTGAATTTCTTCTCCACTAGTCCCTCCCTAACATTTTAGTCAAATTTTTGTGTTATAAATGAAATGAGTTTTCTCTGACGGGTGGCTGGCATTTTCCTTAGAGATAGGGTGAGAAGTTAAGTCACGTGGGAGAGACTCGGAGTAGAGCCGCTGCTCCTTCACCTGGAAAGGAGCCATCTTAGGTGGTTCGGGCATCTGGTTAGGATGCCTCTCGGGCGTCTCCCTAGGGAGGTCCTCAATGCACGTCCCACTGGGAGGAGACCCCGGGGTAGACCAAGGCGCAGATGGAGGAAACACATCGACTCACTGGCCTTGGAACATCTCGGGATCTCCCAGGAGGAAGTCACTAATGTTGCTCTGGAGAGGGAAGTCTGGAGCTCTCTGGTGGAGCTGTTGCCCCCGCGACCAGACTACGGATAAGCGGTTGAAGATGGATGGATGGAATTGTCAATATATTTAGTCATAGTTTATTTCGTTTTTTTTATTGAGCTTTCGTCAGTGAAAAAAGTTAGTCGACCAACATTTTTCGTCATAGCTTTAGTCGACGAAATGAACACAACACTGCACCACAGCCCTAGTTTATTCAACACACATGGGTCTCAACAGAGAGTTGTTCTCAGTCACGACTCACAGTCAGCTCTTTAAATTCACGTTCCTGCCATACAGCCAGTATCTGTGTGTGTGTGTGTGTGTGTGTGTGTGTGTGTGTGTGTGTGTGTGTGTGTGTGTGTGTGTGTGTGTGTGTGTGTGTGTGTGTGTGTGTGTGTGTGTGTGTGTGTGTGTGTGTGTGTGTGTGTGTGTGTGTGTGTGTGTGTGTGTGTGTGTGTGTGTGTGTGTGTGTCTTCTGCGGCAGCTGCCAATTACACCGCCAGTGATAGGCGATGGCGTGGAAGGAAGGAAGGCTTCGGGAGACACAGAGGTCACCGGTGGGCACCGCATCCGCGGCGCTCTCAAATAAGCACACGTCGGCCGCGGCCACACATGGGACCTGCCATGGCCCTTATCTTGTATTTATAGAATAATACACAGAACAAACACAGATAGGTGTGTGACCCCCCCTCTCCCCCCTCCTCAGGTCAGAGCCATGCACCGTCCGTCATTACTGCCGCATTGGTTGCGATGGGGATGTGAAGAGGAAAAGTTGGGTTGAGGAAGAAAAAAAACTTTGATAGATTCCACACAGCCTGGCAAGTGCTTTCTTTTTTTGCTTGTTAGCGTTGTTGTTTGTTCTAGCTCGTGTGTCGACTGTATACTGTACAAATAGTGTGGCTCGGCTTCCCCATATACTCCACTGTGTGCACCCTTTACTACCTTGCCTCGTACTGTAGCCTGTATGTCAACATTGTTCTGGCGTGTCTGTCTGTGTGTGTGCGTGTGTGTGTGTGTGGGGGGGGGGGCTGAAGCACATGGGGGGGGGGGGGGCTGAAGCACATTAAAGGGACAGCCAGACATGACTAGAAACATGTACAGGATGGTAACAGGTACGGTCACCCCTTTTCCATCTCACCCCACTACTCTACCTAGCTGTAAATAACAAACATAATTCATGTTGTTGATTATATAAAAGGTATTATCATATTAATTTATCATTGTTAAGTTCACTCTGTATATCCACGGGCATAATAGCATGATGATGCCATTACAAAACATGGGCTGCATAATAAAAATAAATTAACTGCTAGAAGGTCCTAAATTAACTTAATTACCGTCTCTGTGTCATGTTATTCTTTCTTAATTTTACAGAGTATAGAGATTGACTACTTTAGAATAAATCTGTATACAACATAATTTCAGAGAGGGAGGGAAATATTAAATTAACTGTTAACTACATTAAAACATTTTGCGGGGCGAGTTAGTAAAGGGGCGAGTCGTTTGGTATTCCATAGGACCTCACATGCATTCCATGCAAAAGACACCACTATTTGGCTCCCATCACACCAGTAGTAATATAAGAACATACAGTAGATGCCAAATTCGCTATCACAAGAAACAAGACCATTAAGTCCTTGATAATCAATGCCGCTGCACACCGGCTTCCAAATAATGACGTTTTGTATAGATTAACAATGGTAATCCATGTGCTAATGGCCGCGGCATTTCTGTTTTACTCATTATGGAGATTTAATGCTGGCAGGGGAACCATCAAATCCCGTTTTTATTACGGGGAAAATGCCACCAAAGACTGCTTTAAGACTTTTGCTAGGTGACAGTCAAGGGATTTGTAGAGCTTGATTTGCATTTGCATTTAATCTATAAGAACTAACAGCGTGAAAAAAAAAGCATTCATAGGGCATCTTCCTCTGCTTTCACAGTCACATAGTGTACTGTACATAGACACAGAGGTGTGCGTGCATGCGTACGTACGTACGTACGTGCGTGCGTGCGTGCGTGCGTGTGTGTGTGTGTGCGTGCATGCGTGTGCGTTCATGCCTGTGTGCCTGTGTGCTCGGCAGGAAGAGCTCCATGATGCATGATAATTTTTTTGCGATGAGAATAATAATAAAAGTAAGGTCATGCCCTGTGGGCAACATATGAGGGCTGATTGCAGTGTGCTATCCGAGGCTCTGTGAATTCTAATTGAGCTGCTGTATCATGTGTATGTGATCGGATTCATGAAGTTGTTCTGCAACATCACTTTAGCAGAGAAAGTCTGACGGCTCTCCACTTATCCCATTAAGACCTCGAATGGGTTAAACTCAATATACTTTGTTGACTGTTGTCCCACGGCCTTCTATCCTTGGTAACCCACCTTTTTTCACCCTCTACACACCAATTATCTCTGCATGCCTGAAAATAGCCCTTCTATTTTTGCTGAATTGTTGCCTATTTTCGCTGAATGGTTTTGCCTATTATATGACATGCCGAGACTATATACTGGACGATATGGTTCATGGGTGGTTCAGTTTAGCTCAGTTCACTTACAACTAGTTTTCCTGCTTTGGTGACCAATACAGATCGAGTCGTGATCAACCACAAGAATGTCCACAAATTCCACACGTTTCATCTGCTTGTGATTACACAGTTTTCAGAGTATAGGAGCTGCTAGGGCCCACACTTCATTGTTGTCCACCTTTGAAGTGTGTGTCTCGTCGAATCATCGTCCAAAGCATTCCTTCATTTTGTATCAGTCAATTACATCATACATCATACACACATATAACACGTGTGTGTGTGTGTGTGTGTGTGTGTGTGTGTGTGTGTGTGTGTGTGTGTGTGTGTGTGTGTGTGTGTGTGTGTGTGCGTGTGCGTGTGCGTGTGCGTGTGCGTGTGCGTGTGCGTGTGTGTGTGTGCGTGTGCGTGTGCGCGTGCGTGCGCTTACGCGTGCGTATAGAGAACAGGAGCCTTTCTCTTACGTAAAACGGTGTAACATGGCCTGGTATGACAATGCGTCCCTGTCAAAGACCAACCTACAGTGGACAGTAGAAGGACAACATCAAGGAAGACTGGCTGCATCTTCCAAACCCTGCTTTGCACAGCAGAAGATCGAGAGCGCTGGAGATACCTGGAGATAGAAGCCTTTGTAGTTTGGCCCCCTGCAGGCTATGGATGGAATGACCTCCCGGAGCGACTACTCCCGCAGCACCTAGTTTGGCCCCCTGCAGGCTATGGATGGAATGACCTCCCGGAGCACCTGGAATCTGTGGCCTCAGTGGACCTTTTAAAAAAACCCTTTAAAGACCCACCTTTTTAGACAGGCCTTTGTAACATAGTGCTGTATTGATTTCTTGATTATTATTGTCTCCACCAGCCGAAGGCATGGGGGAGAGTATGTTTTGCACTCCGTCCGTCCGTGTGTCCGTCCGTCCGTGTGTCCGTGTGTCCGTCCGTCCGTCCGTGAGCAGCTAATCTCGGCCACCGTTAACCCGGTCGATGCCAAATTTTGCACACACACTCCCTGGATGCCAACCATGAACCTCTGCCCCAAACTTTCCAGAACGGCCTGTTATAGCGCCACCAGGAGGCCGCTTTGTGCAAAACAAGTTTTTGCACAGTACACCTACAGATTGTGTCCAAACATCACGCAAATTGGTACACAGTCTCTCTAGAGACATTCAACCAAACCGGTCTTTCAGATTTCTCAGACTCCATCCTGATTGGTTAAGATTGGCTTCCAAAATTCACAGGAGTGCTCAGTTTCAAACAAAATGCTGCAAATCATGAACACATCGCGTGATTTCCGTGAAATTGTGCACCCACATTCCCACTAGGCCGAGGACAAAATGCCACATGAACAATTTCAACTCAGCCTCAAGGTGGCGCTATAACTGGCCCAAAAGTGTTTTTACCTCTAACTGCACGGATCTGTGGATAACTTTGTATGGCAACTCCCTAGAGGCCAAGGAAAAACCTTTGCCTGGAATTTTTCACATCTGCTCTTTATAGCGCCACCAGGAGGCCGACATATGTAAAACACATTTTCTATTATTACTCCTTCAGATTTTATCCAAATTTCACGCAAATCGGTACACATGATCTCCATAGTCATGTGATCAAGACAGGTTTGTTTGATTTCTCATATTCCATCCTGATTGGCCACGATTGGCTCCTACAGTTTTCAGGAGTAGCAAATGGCCACAACTCCTCAACGCAGCGTCCGATTGCGATGAAACTGTGCACGCATATTCCCACTAGGCTGAGGAAGAATCCTGGTGGAGACCTGTGCCGATTGGCACTTTATCTAGTTATTATTATTTCTTTTTACCAGTGCCGTTTGCTCTGTTTTCTCTTTCTTTGCTTTATTTTTCATTATTCTTATTCTTATTATTAATACTACTATTGTTACTATTGATATGTTATGCTTTTATTGTTGTGAAGCACTTTGTGACTGATGTCTGTGAAATCTGCTCTATAAATACAATGTACTTATACTTACTTACCTGACAGTCCAAGCATCCACGATGATACCATATACGGTCCCCGTCCCCCCTAGGCCTAGGCCATGGGGTGGGTGGTTGGGTGAGTGAGTGAGTGAGTGAGTCAGTGAGTAATAAGCGGGATAATATCTGGCTAGGGATAAAATTCACCTTCACAGGGTGATTAACTTGTCTGTGAATTTTCTCCCCACAATAACCACCTAGCCAGATATTATCCCTTACACACTATAGGATGGCAGGTCTACAAGTGACCTGGCATCTGTCTACATTCTTCTTCTTGTCGTGTCCACAAGACAGTCAGTTACAACACTTGGCTAGATGTGGTTCAGCCACAGCTGAACACATTGCTGTCCCTTCTCATTAAACTCTGCCAAGTCCGATGCTGTACAGGGATGTTCCAGCAGGGGGCATGTGAGGAGGTGCATGGTCTGCATACACCCGCAAGGTCGTCAAGGCTAGGACAAGTGTTACGACATGTGCTATAGTCTGAAGAGGTGAGATTGGCAAGTGAGTCTGCAGTTCTAACTGCAATGGGGAGTTCGTTTCCCAGTTTGGGAGCCAGAAGGGAGAAGAGTCTGGAACATGTGGAGCATTGTCCTGGAGGTTTTAGGGAAGGTTATATATAGGTTATATAACATGTATGTATGTATGTACGTACGTACAGACAGACAGACAGACAGACAGACAGAGAGACACACACACACACACACACACACACACACACACACACACACACACACACACACACACACACACACACACACACACACACACACACACACACACACACACAGACACACAGACAGACAGAATTTAAATTGGCCTCAAATTGGCCTGGCCCTTGACAGTCTACTCTTGAGAGTTGTTTGTCCCCAAGGAAAGAAAAACCACTCCCCTGATGAGATGCTTCAGGAGCGAAAAGAACAAAGCACTGCAAGCCGCTTCCTTTTCTCTCGTCATAAAAAAACACTCAACAAGAGGAGGCCGGAGATTGCATTGCATTGCATTTTTGTAAAAGGCCACATTATAGCATGTAGTAGTAGGCCTACTGTAAGTATAGTTAAGTCAGCAAGTCGGCAAATAGACCATGTTCACTTCACGCTGAAGATCCAGCCAACAAGATAGGCTTTAACCATCAAGCAGAGGAGGTGAGAGCATTTTCTCTAAGTCACGAGAGCTGTAAAGGATATCGTTCCAACTGCGTAATGGACTCGACGGTAGCTCAGCCTCTAATGGGGCCAAATGCACCGTGGTGCTGCTGCTCTGAGGCCAGTGAAATACACTACCTGTCAGGGGGAAAAAACACCCAAATCAGGTCAGATTCGCACTTAAGGCAAAAGGACAACTCTTGACTGAACCGATTGAATCATTGCCTGATTTACAACCTTGAACTATTAAATATCCCCCATGTTACATCCACATCTCAAACTCATTAGGGTTTATTTTCCTTTTCTTCTTGTAGCCTACAACATATCTGACACAGAAAATTAAAAGAAAGAAAGAAAGAAAGAAAGAAAGAAAGAAGATCCGTTTTACTTGCCTGTTCTTGTCCCACATCACAATGGCTGTGAAATATAGCACACATGCATTTGGCAAAGGAACAGTAGGCCTATGCCAGGGTTGTTGCTGCAAAATATGCCCAAGGTCACAATAACACGTACATTGGAGTTTACACAATATAAACTGTTAATTTAACTCTCAAAGGTTAGAAATGGACTCCATATCGTAGTAGTGCTACTAGCAGAAATAGTAGTATTGATTGGGTGACCTCAGAACAGTCTCCACCAGGTATTCCTAAACCTAACTGTAACTGTCCCAGAACATGAGACAGTGGTTTCAGTTATACATTTAAATAATATTAAATATGGTTTTGCTTGTGCAACATCTATGATCATACTTGGATAAAAAGGTTGATTTCATTATGAATAAATATAATTAAAAACGACAATAAATATGTTAAAAGGTTATATATCACGAGGTAAAAATGCACCCTATGCAAAGGAGTGTCACATGACGTCACCTGTCAGTAAGGGTCAGAGGTTGAACTGAGTTCCTGGAGAGAAGTTGTATTTTTGGGAACGTCAGGGAGACGATTATAAGTCATCTGATCTGCATATGGTTCAAAGGAGCACACGGTACATATATTCTTTATTATGTGTTCCTTTTGATTGTGATGTGTTGTGTATTGCTGTAATGTAGAACTGCAGACTTTGTTTGATAAGTTAGGGTAAGGGTTAGCTAACTAGAGGACTCTGCTTCCTTGTGTATGGACTAAAAAACCTGAACAAAATGTCTTTGTTGAATGAATGAATAGTTGAATGAATAGTTTATTTCGGTGCTTTACATTTACATGTTAAGTTTCATCATTTGCATTTAAGTTTTTTACAAAGAGGTAGCACCGAAAAGGTCTAGGCTGAAGCCGAAGCTTATTTTGCCTAGCCTTTTTTAAGAAAATAAACAAAATACAAAATTAATACAAAGAAAAGAAACAAAATACAAAGGAAACAGAATAAAGCATTTTTTTAGAACTTAGTCTAATAATCTTATGTTAATGTTTAATAATGATAATAATAATGATCTTGTGATAATGTTTTATATTGATTTAATACCCTACTTTTAAATAGCTTTTTACATTTAATAAGTGATGTGCATATTTAGTTCATTATCCAGGCTATTCCACAAGGCTACTATTTTAGATATACATCTACCCTTGCCCCATTTTAATACACATGTCCCCCTGGGGTTGTACTGGGATTCTCTCATTTCAAACAGCTCCTGTATGGATAATAGTAGTATTTGTTTTATTTATTTTGTACATGCCTATTGCAGTGTTTAGGTTGACTATATATCTTCGAATTTTTATAGTTCCATATAGTTATAGTGGAAGTATGAGGGTACTAACCTGCCCCAAAGTTATTAGTGCAGCCGGCAGCAGGCAAAAACTAGAGTTCTCAACAGGCCCGAAAATTAAGGCCCGGTCCTACCTGGGCCCTCATCAAACCCTGTACACTCAAGACACGCTTCATATGTGGCCAGTACAGAATTCATTCCATATGTTGTTCTGACCCCCCCCCAATTCCAAAGTGCCAGCTCTCGCCCAGCAGTCTGCTGTCACCCAGGCGGATGCGTGCACGCGACCTCGCCCTTTAGGGCGTCTTACTGGTAGTAGTAGTGTAGTTGTAGTCAGTAGTAGTCGTAGTAGTAGTTGTATTAGTAGCATGGTCAGGAACAAAGGAGCAACAGCATTTAAATCTCAGAAGGTGTCACAGTGCATGGTGATTGTGCTCCGAGGCATTCATATCTGGCTGTTTCTGCAGTAATAGACTCATGGGAAATAAACTCCAGCAGCGCCATAACCTTTCTCTGTTCCACCGATGGCAGTTTGGTGGGAATTACACCCTCTTTGAAATTGTATCATTGTCTCCACCAGGCCGAAGGCATGGGGAGAGAGTATGTTTTGCACTCCGTCCGTCCGTCCGTGTGTCCGTCCGTCCGTCCGTTAGAAGCTAATCTCGGCCACCGTTAACCCGGTCGATGCCACATTTTGCACACACACTCCCTGGATGCCAACGATGAACCTCTGCCCCAAAATTTCCAGAACGGCCTGTTATAGCGCCACCAGGAGGCCGCTTTGTGCAAAACAAGTTTTTGCACAGTACACCTACAGATTTTGTCCAAAAATCCCGCAAATCGTTACACAGTATCTCCATAGTCATGTGCTCAAGACGGATGTGTCTGATATTTCATATTCCATCCTAATTGGCTAACATTGGCTTTCAAATTTTGCAGGATTGGCCTGTTTTGAACAAAAAACCTCAAATCATGAACGCAGCGTGCAATTTCACGTGAAATCTTTCACGCACTTTCCTACTAGGCTGAGGAATATAGCCCACCCATTTCACATTGCCCTGTTATAGCGCCACCAACAGGTGGATTGTGCATGCGTGCCATCAACACGGATCTGCACCATTTCCCATATTCCATCCTGATTGGCAAAGATTGGAACAAACAAACAAAAAACATGTTTATATTACTCCTAAATATTCCTATCCTCCTGGTGGAGACCTGTGCCCAGAAGGGCACTTTTTCTAGTTATGGCCTCTTTTTTGGGTGGAAAGTGTGTGTGCGTGCGAAGTTGCGAACTGTGTCTGCATATGAAAATGTGCGCATGCTTGCGTTCATGCGCCTGCGGAGGGCTCCTATTTCTGCAGATAGTGAAATTGCCATTTTCCCTAATAAATATTTTAAAGGTTAGCTGAGTGCCATCCTTGAGGGGGACTTTGGCCGATTAAATTAGCAGCTCTTTGAGCTGGTAAACTGGTGCGGCGTATTAGCCTCCATGGTAATGTGCAGTTTTACTGCTCCATGAGGCTGAAGGTGCAGTCTAAATGGTCATCATTTGAATTACATTGTTCACATAGTGTATGCTTTTTGGCAATGCGTGATGGGCTTTTTATTGTGCCATGCATTCAAATCAAATTACTTCAATTTAGTGAACAGCAAAGTCGGTAATTTCTTAATTTGGCTGATGCAGTCTCTTCATTCAGTTCTGTTTGTCACTTCTGTTCTGTTCTGTTCCGTTCTCACTCAGTGATGTAAAGTAGCATGTACTCAAGTACTGTAGTACTTAATTAGTAATACCCCAAAGTACTCAATTTTGGGGTATTCTTTTTTTACTTCACTGCAGTATTTACAATTTTCTACTCCACTATATCTCATGAGGACATTTTGTAACAGAGTATTTCGACATTGCAGTAGCCTATACTGATACCTTTTACTAAGTAAAACTTAAGTGTCCTCTCATCTCCTCTCCTCTCATCTCCCCTCCCCTCAGCCCTCCTCCCCTCAGCCCTCCTCTCCTCTCCTCTCCTCTCCTCTCCTCTCCTCTCCTCTCCTCTCCTCTCCTCTCCTCTCCTCTCCTCTCCTCTCCTCTCCTCTCCTCTCCTCTCCTCTCCTCTCCTCTCCTCTCCTCTCCTCTCCCCTCCCCTCCCCTCCCCTGCCATTATCCGGCACATAGAGATGTTTTGTGGATTTTCATTTCTTATACATTCCTAGCAGCAACTTCAGGATCAATGACTTCACATTTCTTGAGCTCACGCTGTTGAGTGTGTTTTGTGCAGAATCAATAGTGCCGCTGTGTGGGCTTTGATAGGCTGATGATGCTGAAACACATTTCACCCATTAATATAACAGTGGGGACCAATCCATACTGAACCACAGATACTGTACATGTACACGCACGCACGCACACACAATCTATATTCCACCATGAACCAACACTTGAATAGGCTAACTAATATATAAAAGGTCAGCGATAAAGACATGCAGTGTTACATGTTCTATTCCACTGTTGGCCAAACACCGGGACATCGGGACATTTGTATGGGTCCCTTTACATTTACATTTTGTTTTTAATTATTTTCATGAATTTAAAACAAATTCAATGTTGTTTTAAATGTTTTTCAGTAATTTCATAAAGAAAAATTAAAGACATTCCATAAATGAATTAGATAACGAATTGTGCAATGTGTTGTAGAGCTTGTAGATCTGCTATTTTCCCTGGTTTGGGTCCCATGGGCGAACCGTCGTCTCATTAATTTTGGGTCTTGAGCTAAAAGGTTTGGGAACCACTATTGTTTCAGATGTCTGCCAGCATCACTGTTTTCGTCGACTAATACTACGACGAAGAATGTTTGTCGACTACCTTTTTTCACTGACAAAAACTACATAAAAACTAAATAAAAACTACGACTAAATATACTGACAATTTCGTCAACAAATAAAAACTAGAATAAAATGTTAGGAAGGGACTAGTGGAAAACAGATCCAGTATAAGTCATTTTGCACTTGGTTGCATGCTGAAAATAGGCGATCTACAAGCTCACAATGTGTCGTGCTGCGACGCGTTGAGCTTGTAGATCGGCTATTTTCAGCAAGTGTAAAAACAGTCATTGAGCCCACCAAAATAAATTTTAGTCGACTAAATCAACTGTAGATTTAGTCGACTAAAATCTTATGATATTTAGTCGACTAAAACTAGACTAACACTAAAACATTCCTGGTGACTAAAATGTGACTGAAACTAAATGAAAACTATTGAAGAGACTATGACGGCTATAGCCTCCTATACAGAAACCATAAAAATAAACTGAAGCACTGCCGAGACCAGCTGGAGCACAGAAAGCGCATTCTGACAGGACCACTTCAGACACAGCATGAAGGGAAAGCCTATTTTAGCTTTGGTCTCAATCCGACGATGCTCTGTCCTTGATGTTGACACAAAGAGACGTGTGTGTGTGCGTGCGTGCGTGCGTGCGTGCGTGCGTGCGTGCGTGCGTGCGTGCGTGCGTGCGTGTGTGTGTGTGTGTGTGTGTGTGTGATTGTTTGTGGAGTGGGCACTTCATTCAACATTGCAGGTCCCTCCACTCATAGAGGAGCACATGCTTCTGCGTTTAAATTTGTATTTTATGTTTAATAATAGTGAGCAGCTCAGCATCGCAATGATGACCGAACAAACACGTCAGCAATGGACTTCCTGTCTGTGGCAGTTTGAACAATACGTCACTCTAATAATCTCCTCTGTGTGTGTGTGTGTGTGTGTGTGTGTGTGTGCGTGTGTGTGTGTGTGTGCGTGCGTGCGTGCGTGTGTGCGCACACGCCTGCGTGTGTCCACCATGTGTACGTCCATAGATTCATGCTTATAGTGTATGTGTTTGTAGTATGAATGTGTTGTCTGTGTCCTTTTCATTCCTCCTCTCTTTGTCATTGCATTTATCAAATGGGGTTCATCCCACTGACATCAAGGAGCTGTTCTGCCGGGGGGGGGGGAACAGACCATGTCACGCCAGCAACAGCTGTGAGCGATAAAAGGAAGAAACAAGTGGCATTCGCCCAAAACAATCATCTTAATTGCAGTTTGCGGTGGGATTTTATCGTCCCTTGTTGTGACAATTGCTCTAAATGCATTAACTCTGATATAGTGTTCCAACTAGTGGTGGACAAAGCACTCGACCCCAGTTCTTGAGTCAGAGTATAGATACTCCTGCTCAAATATTACTACAAGTGAAAGTTGCTCAGTAAAAATTGTACCCGAAACCCTGGCATGTCCATTCTCTCTAACCGTACTGTACCACTACCTTCCTCTCTCTCTCCGATGCTAGAAATTAATTAGAAATAATGACAGGAAGCACCCTTAGTATAGACTATAGTCATTGGTTAGATATAAGGTTGGTGAGGGGTGCGTTAAGACGACCGGAGTAAGGTTGGTGAGGGGTGCGTTAAAACGACCGGATTAAGGTTGGTGAGGGGTGCGTTAAAACGACCGGATTAAGGTTGGTGAGGGGTGCGTTAAGACGACCTGATTAAGGTTGGTGAGGGGTGCGTTAAAACGACCGGATTAAGGTTGGTGAGGGCTGCGTTAAGACGACCGGATTATGGTTGGTGAGGGGTGCGTTAAGACGACCGGATTAAGGTTGGTGAGGGGTGTGTTAAGGGTTGGGAGAGGGTTAAGGTTAGGGTTAGGGTGAGAGATAGGTTGTAGGACTAATGACTAGTCTAAACTAAATGGACCTGGAGGTGAAAATCTGCACCAGCATCTCTTGTTCTACGTCTGGACCGTGACCTTTTGACCCAAAGAGTAATCGTCTCTTTGGGGCAGTCTATACTGATTATTCCCGCCAAGTTTCACGCATATCCGGCCACCGGGCTGAAACTGTGTGGAAACAGCATCACAGAACCCAGGCAAAGGGGCGGTCCGGGATATTTCAGGGTTGGTTTTCAAAGCAGTACTGTGGGTTTGTTAGTGTTGGTTATTTCCACCGTCCAAGACTCCAATCCCATGGGCCCTTTATTCACATCTCCCCATATAGGCGGTGATCTCTGATCAGCTGTCTACATGAGACTGTACGGGCAGGGTAATAAGAAGCATTGAGAATGATGAACAACCCACTTTAATGACAATAACTTCCATTTTTATTTTCATGCCGTTTCGTTTCAGCCATGCACAGGAAATGAACCGACTGAGAAGATCGATGTTTACAAGCCGCGTATGGGGGTGATGCTGGGAATGGGATAGTTAGCGATTTATAACCCATCAAGTGTCATTTTGACTAGATTACTGATGAAAAGCAATAAACGCAAACATTGATTTTTTTTTTTTTTTTTACCTATGGAGATATCGAATCTCACACATTTCTGTGGGCGCTGGAGGGTGTTGGCATTGATCCAGTCTGATGCCCCAAAGAATGAAAAATTCATGACTATTCGACTTATTTTGCAATCAACACATGTGACAAAATGCCACTTCTTTGTTAACTCAAGAAACAGAGGATCTTTCTTTCTTTCCGTCAGTGTGCGTGCGTGCGTGTGTGTGCGTGCGTGCGTGCGTGCGCTTCATCAGCTGGAGTGGGCAGAGGGAGAAAGAGAGGGGGCCCTTGATGGCGTCTCCAGAGACCAGGGGACTTCTATTTTTAGTACACTGTGATAGCCTGTCGGCCCCAACACCCCCACCCAATCTCTAACACACACACACACACACACACACACACACACACACACACACACACACACACACACACACACACACACACACACACACACACACACACATACTGTATATATGTTGTAGTAGACTGGGCCAGATCTAAATGGATTGGGCCGCGGCCCACGTGGCCCAATGGAGAATACGCCAGTGCTGGGCACTGATCCTCACCAGGGCTCAATTCACATCAATATAGGTCAGGGGTGGGCAAATGGTGGCCCGGGGGGGCCACATGCGGCCCCCACCTTCACTTAATGTGGCCCTCAGGTTAATGTCAGAATGCTGATATAATGTTGGTTTCAGCATGTTTACAATTCCACAACATGCAAACATGACCTGCTTGAATTACTTCAGTCTAAATTAGTAGCTCAATGCTCAACACACGTATAATTAAAGGCATTTGAAATTACATAAAAATGTAAATTTTCAGGATTCCAATTCGAATATAGCAAAAATAGCCGATCTACAAGCTCAAAACGTGTCGCAGCGCGACGCGCTTTGAGCTTGTAGATCGGCTATTTTTGCTACGACAGTAATATATGGCCCTAGGGAGTGAGTGTGGAAATATAGTGGCCCTCTCCATCGTCAAAGTTGCCCTCCCCTGATATAGGTCTACACAACAACAGCAAAATAATTGAAACACTTCTATACACTATATAGAAGTGGTTCTCAAACTTGGTTCTCAAACTTCTTCGTGCTTAAGGGCCCCAAAATGTGAGCTTGTAGATCTGCTATTTTTTAATAACCAACCTAAAAATGGATAAGTGACGCTACAATCACTACTTTTGCTGGGAACGCTGGGAACGCCTTGGAACAGTTACAGAGTGGGGGCCTCAGATCATACTTTATGCTCTGAGGCCTAGCAGTGTACTTTAATGCAATAAACAAATAACTTAAAACTACAGTATAACTTATAGATTTAGGTTTAAAGTAGTTTTCACAATGCATTGTGTTGTATTGATTTCACTTAAAGGACAACTTTAGTTTTTTTCAACCAAGGTTCATGTTTTAGGTTGTTATTAGAGAAACTAAAAGGTGAGTGTTAATTTTCTTTCATTTGCTGCTTTCTTTCGTTTTGGGGATTTTAGCAGTTTTTGACAGGGGGGCTGGGGCATTCGAGCATGGGGCTAAATATGTATTTTTTTTACAAAATATTATGGCGATTTATTTTTTTATTATTTACTATAGTCCTAATAAACCCCAATAAATTACATCTGGCCACAACAAATCACAGGATCTATTGAATGTGACAAACTGACATATTGAGCCTATACACACAGTATAAGCCTTCCCCCAGTAGGCTACCTTCACATTCAGTAGATCATGTGATCTTCTGTGGCCAGATGTAATTTCCTGGGGTTTATTAGGACTATAGTAAATAATAAATAAATAAATCACCATCACATTTGGTAAAAAAATACATATTTAGCCCCATGCTCGAATGCCCCCGCCCCCCTGTCAAAAAGTGCTAAAATCCCCAAAACGAAAGAAAGCAGCAAATGAAAGAAAATTAACACTCACCTTTTAGTTTCTCTAATAACAACCTAAAACATGAACCGTGGTTGAAAAAAACTAAAGTTGTCCTTTAAATAACTTTGTCGTGGGCACGGTGGCACAGTCGGTAGTGCTGTCGCCTCACAGCTAGAAGGTCCGGGGTTCGATTCCCGCTGGTGATGCTGTGGGCGTGTTCTCTCCTCCACGTCATCAGTGTCCCGAGGCGGGGTTGGCGAAAGGAGTTTTATGTGTGGAGTTTGCATGTTCTCCCCGTGTCCCCCTAGGGTAGATAGTGGTACCCTCACAGAAAACATGCAGTAATGCTGGTCTCTAAACTACCTCCCCCTGGCCAGCCGGGGCGCCCGATGGAGGGGAAAGGAACTGGTCGGAATAACGTGTTCCTTCCACGTGCTGGGGAAATCCCCCCGTCAGGTGATAAGAAGCAGCTTGGACTCCTCATGCATAGAAGGAAGCATGAAGTCAGTCCACTGCCCCCCCCCCCCCCCCCAGGTTGGTAGAGCCCACGATTACATTCAATAATTGACAATGGGTGAAAAAATGGGTGAAAGATTTGTGTGATAAAATGTATAAAGAATATATAATATAACTTTGTCAGAGCAAGCTACTTGCAGGGCTGGACAAGCCCCCAATTCAGTTCTAATCCCAATGTTTATACCGTAGTCTAAAAACTCAACTCTAATGGATTTTGATCCCCTTTAATCTCTGTTATGGTCTCAGGGCGGCTGAGAAATAGATTGATAGTCTGACACACATGTGATATTACCAAGTAGAACGAAACTGCACTGCAGTGTGAAAAGTTGAAAATGTGTTTTATAGGATCATCTGTCACCCAAATGTATGGTCTAATAATAATAATACACACAGGGGACCGCGATGCATAGCATTATATACCCGACATAATACAACAAAAAAGACTGGCATGACATTCTCTGCATAACTTTGTCACATTGAGCAAGCTCCTTACAGTGCGTGGGGTTGTAAATGTGTCCCAGAGAACCGAGCTGTGCAGAAGTTCCCAGCAGTGTGATGGGGCGATGTGTGTGTGTGTGTGTGTGTGTGTGTGGGGGGGGGTGTTTAGGGCCTTTGTGTGGAGACAGCCCGCGGCCACTAGAGCAGCATGCCTCTTTTTAGGGGTTGATTTATAATTGAAAGCTGTGTTTACATCCGTTCGGCTGCTGCAGCTTCCAGCACAGAGTGCACTTCACAGCTAGTAGCTAAAAAAGAACGAAGAAAGGAGGGTGCCAAAACCCCCACAAATCGAACCCCTCCGAAATGGCTAGAGCAGATGGAATTTGGGGTGGGGGGGGGGGGGGGGCGTTGGCTGCTGGGGGTGGGGTTATAGTGGCAGAACTTCTGTGTTTACATTTAGTGGTACACCATTGTGTACACTAACAGTGACTCTAAAAGGAGGGAAATGTTAAATCACCTCTTGTCAGTGGGGGAGATTGACCACCTCTTACTTGGGAGACCTCTCTGACTACAGTGGTCGGTGTTGTGCCCAGGATAGGAAGAGTTATCTCGGCTGGGCGGATGGCGTAACTCAAAGGGGTGATGGCTTCAGTTTGCTCGTGTTAAAATGGATAGATCTTATTACTCACCCCATGGAGCCTTGAATTAATTCTGTTTTTGTCGCATTACTTTACTAGCCAATAATCTGATGACTCAAAGAGTCTCCATTGAGTGGTCTCCTACCAGAGACTCTGCCGGTCATCAGATTATTGGCATAACAAAAACAAAAAGTCTCCATGGATTCAAGGCTTCATGGGTGTGTACAGTAAAATTATTTTATAATTTTTTGGGAGAACTACTCCTAGTTCTGTGACACGTCAACATAAATGCCACCACTGCCTGTAATACAGAGCATTAAATTAAGCATTAGCATAATATTACAGAGAGAAATCACTTGGGTCTGAATTACACTTTAGATTGCTGTGCTGGCAGCAATGTGTACTATATACATTGGCTAATTGAAAATGTAATAAAGTATGTGACACAGTGTTAGTGCTTCGGAAATGCTTTGTCTATGGTGCAGCTATTTGTGAATGTTATGTATACTCAAACATAATGATCAATATCACGACATTGCAAAATATACGAAGGCTGCGGGCACTGAAACTTGCACACTGAAGCACGTAGGCCTACACTTAAACAGTCCAATTGTCTCCGCTCCTCCTGTGCAAGTTGGCCTATTGATCCTCGTATGAGATTCATGGGGCTTCACAAAGACTGTCTGTCTGCTCCAACAGTTTCCTGCTGTCACCCGTTTCATTCTGGGAATAGTTACAGCTGCTGTGGTGCTTTGTGTACCGGATGGGTGCAGGTCTCCATCATGTACCGATTCTTTATGTTCATTTGTATTTAATTTTCAACATGCAGGCCTCCGCTCCTTACATTTCGGTATCCCACTGGCCACTTCCCACTTCTCTGAATGCTGTTACATTTTATCATTTCAAATGTTATAATACACAGCTTTATATTAGTGTACAGTAACGAGTGTGACATCCTCTACTTCTTTTCCATGCCAATTAATCTCACAATCTGGTTATTTTCATTCCTGCTTAAAAGATAGACACTGGCTATGTTTACATGGACAGTTAAATCCCCTTTTCATTCAGAATAAAAGTTAAATACTATTAAAAGTTCTCATATAAACACCTACAAAAACTTAAATCGGAATGAAAATGGTCAATCTGATTTAAACTTAGATCTGATGTAACTGACCGGTTTATTCCATTTTTAAATCCTATTGAAACAATTGTGGACTCATGTAAACACTCATTCGGATTGAAGTTCATTCTGGTCTTTCTGTGCATGCTTGTTTCCATGTAATTGGTATGGCTATATTATGCTCTTGTTTTGCGATTCATTATATTAAGAAATTATATTAGAAACCTCTCATAGGCTACAGGATACATCAAATATAAAGTAATACGGCATAAAAGGGTTTTTCTATTATTATTATTTTGTTTTACTGAAATGTAGTGTAGTAAAAGTAAAACAATTGGAAAGTAAAGTAGAAATACCTCAAAATTGTACTTTAGTATTAAAGTAAATGTACTTTCCACCACTGGACGTAAACATATCCGCCCGCCCCCTATCCAATCAGAAGCCTTCCCAGCCCCAAACCTGATGTGGAATGAAATAATGGGATTTAAAAGTATTGTCCATGTAAACACTCATTCGGAATGACCTTTCCCATGTAAACACGCAGCAAAAAACATTACTTCTGAATGAATTCATTCTGAAGTTTTCATTCTGAATGAAAAAGCCCTCATGTAACCGCAGCCACTGCCACCCTGTGTTTATTTGGGATATCAGATGTACTTGTAGCACAATGAGACTATAAGAACTGGAGAAGTGGTGGCACAACAACAGCTTTTGTAAATCTGTTATAAAAAATAAAATTAGGTTTAACACATATCAAGAAATCTCTAAGATATGCAGCCATGCTACCAATAAACATTGAAAACACCGCTGGAGGAGGTCTATAACTGCTAATTGAGTTTTGAAATATTATGTTCAAATTACTGGTGCAACAGATTTTATCTATAAAACTAGTTTGGTGTAACATGATTAGTAGATAAATATTGTCTTAATCCAGTTTAAAACCTTCTTGGTGCAACCGAGAAGGTTGAATGTAATGCAATAATTCATGCATTACATCATCATGAATTAAGCATTATGCATGGATTAAGTGATTAAAGCGAGGCACTTACCTCTACCTTCCATAGTACCTTTCTCTCTGTAACACACACACACACACACACACACACACACACACACACACACACACCTCCTTAAAAAGGTACACTCTGCCACCATGTGGTTATTTGCAGGTATGGCATACTTTAGATGAGAATTAAACTATTATTACTTTCTCTGCACTAAATGTATGTTACATCTTCCCTCATTTAGTTTTATTTGATTTAATTAAAGACCAGATGGCCCACTGCAGTTCAACTCAAAGTTTCCTTCACATCCCCATGTGCGTAACAAATCACACCTGTGAAGTGAGGGGCGCTCTTATCATCGTACATCATCATGACGTAACATGTCGATTTGCTCAGACACATATGACGTAAATCTTTCCATTCATTGTCAATGGCATTTAATGTTTGTGTTAGGACAAAAATCTACACTCTATAGCTGAATATAGGAGGGGCTAGTGCCCCTCAAGCAAGGAACATATGAACACTAACGCCATGCTGAGGGTTATGCAATGTAAATCAGGGGCCTACAAGCTAAAGAACACAACCACTGGTAAAACCTGTAGCCATTAAAGTAGCCTGGTATAGAATGCTTGTTTGTTGTTTGTTAGTTTGTTTTACACCTGCATAATTAAACAAATACTTGTGATTTTTAAGTGTTCTCTGATGTAGGTGAAAAACATGATGGATGGTTTGTTCTCAGCTAGGAACTACATTGTGCTAAACATTCAGGGATATTGGGACAAGACTTCACCATGCAGTGGTGGAAAGTATAGGCTACTCAAGTACTGTACTCTTAACAGTGTGCAATTGAGGTATTTTTCTGTTTTTTGTTTTCAGTGCTTAAATACTTCTACTCCACTACATCTCAGAGGCAGTTATTGTACATTTTACGCCATTACAATTATTTAAACAATTTAGTTTAGTTACTTAGAAGTTTTAGATTATTGTTACAAATCATGCATTAACTATGTGCTTGTAGATCTGCTATTCTCAAAAGTATTTAAACTTGTGAAATGGGCCATTCTGCATGATGAGTACTTTTTGGCTCTAAGTACATTTGGTTGCTGATACTTTTGTACTTTTACTCAAGTAAATTGTGAATACCAACCAACGTGTACTTTCTACATTACTGTATTGATACTTTTAGTTATAGGTAAAAAGAAAATACCACGTTCTACCACCTTCCACATCCCAGGCCAGTGGCCACACACAGAGGTCTAACACAGTAGAGTATTAGGTTAGGTCTTTGGCTTCAGACTGTAAATGGAAAAATAGTGCATAATGCAGTTGCCAAAGAGGACTTACGTTCGCCTATATATGGTTCTGTAATTTGGTATCTGTGACCAAAGACTGGAGAAACGATTTTAATGAGCTATAAAGTGCAAGATACAATGGTATGAATGCAGAGACACACACACTTCACAGCTGGCTTCTGTACTTTGCACTTAAAATGCATTTATTGTTGTACGTTTGACTAGAATTGGGTAAACAGGAGGTGGATCAATATGTTGGCAGTTGGCATGTCAATTATGTCAAACCAAATCTGAACGCAGGTGTCTGTCTGCCTATTTAAAGGACCACTTCACCACTTTTCAACCTACCTTCATATAATAGGTCCTCACTAATGTTCATGATAAAATGCCACATTTCTTTTCTACTCGGTCTGTGTCTCATGGGAGGGCTGTGGGCAGTTCAGAAACCCGTCCACCAGTGACATCATCAATGGGAATGGAAGCCAATAGAAACTGCAGGCTTTCTATTCCTGAAAAGTTGCAACATGATAATGGAAGCAATCGTTCTCATGATAATACAAATCTAAATTTAATATATATTTTTTTGTTTAAAAAAAGATCTGCCTAACGATGATGTCACTGGTGGACAGGGTTCTGTACTGCCCACAGCCCACAGACTGTGGGCAGACACAGACTAAGTAGGACAAATGGTCACTGCCCTATTGCTAGCCTTAAAGCCTTGCATGACAACTATCCTCATGATAAAATACCTCCGTCATAAAATGATGCTCTGACATAATAGAGTAGTTCTCTGTCCACGCGTTGAAGTACTTCATAAGGTCACTGAAGGCTGGACCACACTGCCCCCTTTTGACCAGGAGGACGTGGCAGCCAGACGGGCTGAGGAGTCTCTCTCTCTCCATGGCCAGCAGGTCAGTGAGGTACCGCTGCGGGTCATGGTCCATCAGAACCAGATCCAAAGCCACGCTGTCCCCATGGGCTGGCGCTAAGTGAGGGCGCAGGGCAGGGATGGCCTCAGCTGAGCTGCATGTCAGCACAAGGAACTATCAAGAAAACACAAATGCTATTATTGCCAGGAAGTAACAATGGTTCATAATGAGAAATGTGCAGTGTTGAGATTGTTTTTCTTTTCTTTCTTTTTTGTTATGTCGTGAAGGAAGTTAACAAGGTATCCCAAAAAAAGAAAATGAGTGGGTAACAGGATAAAAAGTAAGAGTCAGACAAAAAACTGAATAAGGTATAAATAGAGAAGAAAACAACAGCAAAAACATATATAAAAATCACACCCATGTGAACTGAGTGTTGCTGGGCCGGTTCCAGGGAGCCACCCCACGTCCGAAACGGTTGAGAAATTACAGAGTTACCGTGTGGGGGTCCCCTGAACAAGGTGCCCTTTTTTTCACTTGAGCACCTGCCCCTCTAAATGTCTGTGCACACCACTGCACCATCCCACACGGCTCGGCTTTTCCGTTTGTCCCGTCACTTCACTTCCACAGTGAATGTAGGCTACTGTACTGTACTGTACCTGCGAGTCTTTGAAGCCTGCCACCAGTATGAGCTCCTCCCCAAGTTCTGCTGTGCTGGAGTCCATCTCCACTGTGAGCAGCCGGCCAGCAGGGGGCAGTAGACGCAGCATCCTGATGGAGCTGTAGCCACAGTGCATCCCCAGCTCCAGCACACAGCGGGGGCCGACCCGCTGCAACACTTCATCCAGCACCTGGCCTAATGGAATAGGACAACACTAGACTTTATGGCAGCCATTCCCAAACCTGTGGTAGTGGTGGTGGTGGTGGGCCGTGTGGATATTGCCCCCAAATACCGGTAAGACCATATAGACATATAAAGGTAGAGACGCCTCTTCCGGCTCTGGGGTACATGTGTGTTCTCGAGGAGGGGCAGAATTTTCCAGAGATTCCTTGCGAAGCATAGCGTGTCATTTTATAGCGTATCACTTTATATTTAAACCACTTCAACCATTATTTTATACTTTGGCTATTTGCATACATTTAAAAAGATATATATATATATATAGATATATAGCTGCGAGCAGCGATAAGGCGGGACCAAGAAATGTGTATTCAGTCATTGCCAACGGTCAAACGGTTCATGAGATATGCACGTTCAAAGTTAGCATTTTCAATTCAGTGCTATAGCGCCACCTTTTGGCCAATGGTCATGGGCTTCGCATTGGCATGGCCCTCTACCAGATTCCTGCATTTCGCAAAAAGCGACTGCACGGTTCAGCCAGAACAGCTATTTTTGGCGGAAAAGAAGGAGAAGGAGAAGAAGAAGAAGAAACACTTTGTGACTTCTTGATCCCTTAAAAAGAAATAGCAGATCTACATCATAGTGTGGCACAGAGTAACACACTATGAGCTTGTATATCTGCTATTTTTGAAGGAAAGAAATCAGCAAATCTTTGAATATAAGTCTTTGCTGCTGGGGGGTCCCTGGAACAAAATATTTTGAGATGGGGGTTGGGGTTGGCAGCCAAATACAATGTTCGAGCACCACTGATATAGCAACGTAGGTTTCTCAGAAAACTCTTAGGATTTTAGAAGGCATTTTTAGAATCAGTCCCAGTTCTAAATGGGTAGTATACAAAAATGTATGATAACAAATAAATATAAAAGTGCAGAAGTCCCGCCTGTGGTTGTGACTTGTGCCCCTCTTCGCACCCATTGGTTGCTGTTTCGTGGTTGGACAAAAATCTCTCTCCATCCACTACCATTGAAATAACATGTTTTTCAGTTGCTTCATGTTAATATTATGTGCACTCAATTCTTATTTTAAACTTGGTCTCAGTATAAAGGAACATCACAGGTGCAGCATGGTGACTGACTGGGCATATCATGTTTGTTTTTAGTTTTTTCCATAAAAGTTGTTTTAGCAAATTCAACATAAACAAGGCGGAACCAGGGTGGAACAAGACAGAAAGAACCTGCTGGTTAGTCAGTCAGGGACCAATCAGAAGGCTGACAAAGGGTGAATTGTGAATGGGGTCTAAAAACTGACCTCTCTGTGGACCGAGGCAGAGAGAGGGGTGTGTCTCATCGTAGCGGTCAAAGGCCTCCAGGACACTCTGAGCATTGCCGTGGGTGCAGTGGGAGAAAACATAGGCATGGGTGCTCTTCACGCACACACTCCCTCGGGCCAGCCTCAGGGCCCAGCCCAGCGCTCGACGACACAGTGCTCTGACGTTAGCGCGGTGGTAATAATGGTTCAACACAATGATTAGGATGCCAGGCAGCACTGGCACGGAAAGAGCCAACAGCCACATTTAGAAGAACTGTGTGTGAGGGGGAAAACGATGGGGTAGGAAGCGTCCCAATCTGAGAGAGAGAGAGAGAGACACAACAGAAGGTTAATTGAAATAAAGGTGTAAGAGCCCTTATGACTTATATGTTAATAGGCAACTAATTGATGACATCGCCGTAGGGCTTGGTCGATGTCAAGGCCAGCCCAGGTATTTAAACCTGTCACTGATTGAGTGCAGCCAGATGTTGCTGCAGTTTTCGACTGTGTTTGTTGGTTGGTTTGGTGGTCTTGTATACGTTTTGGCCATTTGTTTTATTGTTCATTCACACCTATAGGCCTCACTCACAAATAAGGCCCTGTACACACATATCAGACGAACATGCTCTGTGCTGTCCGTGTTTCATGGCCGCCTCAATGCTTTTCCAATGGAAGTCACGTGGTTTGACCAAACAGTTGTGTGTGATGGGGGGAGGGGGGCAATCAAACACAAGCGTTTGGTCAAACCACGTGTCTGATATGTGTGTACAGGGCCTTAGTGAGTGAGGCCCTAGGCGGGGGTACAGTACAGTACAGTACAGTACAGTACCACTCCGTTGAAACGGGTCAGATTTTTTTTATCTTTTTGCCAAATTTAACCAATTCATGAAAAAGATTACAAATAATAAAGGCATTGGCAACATTGGAAATCATATTTAAACACTGTCAATGTATACCTGTAGGCTATAACCCAACTGATTATAGTTGCTACTGTAAGTGTGTATAGCTCAGCATCTTAACACCTGAATGGAAATTAATTAATTAATGACTAATTACAATTATTTGGATATTCTGTACCCAAGAGTAACATGCAGCGAAAATAATAACCTTCATAAAAAAAAAAATGAAAGAATTAATGATAATGTCATACCGTCCGTAACCTGTCTCACGGCACACAAGCAATAAACTCAGAATATAAATGTTGACATACAGTACTTGCCAGGCACGACCTGCACCATTGCCATAAGGACGGTTAAGAGTGTTCCTGTCAAACACAGGTGCTATCCCCGACCTCTCCAACAAAATGGTAAAAAAGAAAAGAAAAGGAGAAAAAAAGAATATAGAAGCCAATGGCTAAGAACAAGGCCTCTATTCTTTGTATTTTAAAACTGAGTTTGGTTCCCTAGGTTACAATAGCAAATACAGTACATGTTCTGTATCTAGGCAATAAAACAGACAGGCTGTAAGGAGAATCAACAAGTGAAGGAAAATAATACTTGGCTAAGAGTAATACAGCAAATGGGTCTGTGCTTTCCATCCGGGCTGTCTCCAGTTTTCCTACTTGATGTCAGATAAAGAAAGAAAGAAAAGGAATGGGAGTGCACTATTTTCATGTGGAATACATTGTCATTCACTCTTGCCATCCACCAATCCCAATTTACCACATAAATAAAAATTAAGAAGCTAAAAGGTGAGAATGGGTTTCTATCTACCATCTGGCCTCGCAATTTCTAATGCAAAGAAATAACAATAATTAGTGGCCGTTATTTTGGGTTCATTATTTGTATGTATATTTCTTAATTTTTTACCACTTTTCTTTTTTTTAGATTATGGTGATGTTTTCCTGTTCCACGCCACTACACATGTTGGGCACTGCTTACCATAGTCCATGCTGTAAGCAGTGTATAGTGATGACATTCATTCAGTCTATACTTTACTGTAGATCAAGGCTTCCAACTTCCCATACCTTTTATGCTGATTTTATGCTGATTTCTTAGGTAATATTTGACAATTTGACAAATGTTTTGGCAAATATTTGACCATTTTTACAGTATAGTTTGATGTTTACTTTTGACTTCGTAATGGTCTTATTATTAGTAGGTTTACAGTATATAGAGGTTTTTAGAGCGGTATCAAAAATGTCTTAAATTTAGGTCTTCAAATTGTCACTTTAGACTGAGAATACCATGTGACTGTAGACACTTATAGGCTACTGTAAGTTTGTTTGTTTAGGGCAGGCTACTGTTGAGAAACATCACCTGGGGAGTGGGGAACCCCCCAAAATCATTTGGGGACCCCTCTGGCAAAGTTTAAAAAAAAACACTACTCCGAACTATCTACAGTATGACACCCAGATTTAGGCTATTCTTCCACCGTTCCCAGTGATTTTCTTTTAGTTTTAGTTTCGTTTTTTTAGGTAAAACCTGACATACATCCTCTGCTGTTGGCTTTAGCGACCAAGTCATGATCATTTTTTTATTTTTTACTTCCATGCAGAACCTCACCTGAAACATGTTTCTCCGTTTCTCCACACGAGGGAGACAAAGGAATAGCAATCATAATAACGTTACATCTTCAGTAGGTTTGTTTATGCCTGGTCTCCATGGCACTGAGCAGCCGCAGATGCATCGTACCCACAGGACAGGAGTCAGCCAGTCAGGACCAAGACTAATCAAAACGAAATGTATGCACCTGCCTTAGAAATTCAATGACGGTCGCAGTCTTGTAAAACGGTAAACTAAACACAAACATGCTGGATATATGGAATGGATTAATTTGTTCATTCCAAAACATGTCAATTTCTCACCAGTCTGCATGACTTGTTATCCCGCCTGTGTCGGCCCGATACGTTCCCCCAGTCCCGGGAGGAATGTATCGGGGCTACAGATCATGACTTGTCTTGTATGATCAAGACAAGTAAACAATATATTAGGCAGCATAATGATCACAGGCTTTGATCAGGCTATAAACTTACATTTACGTTAGAAAATGCGACGACACGATGCTCCAAAAACCGTCTTAATTACCCGCCTGGAGTCATGCAATAACTTCAGATTCTCTCTTCCGGGATACGGGATTAATAACTCGGGAACGAAACATTCATTCATAGCATAGGGCGGCACATTAGGGAAACCGGTCACAAAAACGCCTCGTTCTGAACTCTAAAGCAACGATTCAACGAACTGCAATTTGGATTTCCATCCGACCGAGTCTCACTATTATGCCTGCTATAGCCCAAGATTTAGAGAGAGTTTTTTTCGATTCTGACGATAAAAAAACTCTACGAGTCTAAATCTTTGGCTAATATGCCTACATAGTAGTGAGGTGCAATATTATATACAGCCAGCCAGCAGAACAGATAATAATACCTTTAACGTGCGGGTGGATAAGGATTAGAGATTAGAATGAGTGTTCCCCTCCTGTGTGTGTGAGGTCCCCAGTGGCCGGTCGCCCTCATTGGCTGACGGCCGGGGATACGGAGCTCACTGCGGTGTGTGTGTGTGTGTGAGAGAGAGAGAGAGAGCGAGAGTTGGCCCAGTAGTCAAACACACTCACACTGCTGCCCACCGGCGTACACTACAGGCTGCTGCGACACACACAGAGAGAGAGAGAGGCAGGGTGTCTTTCTTCACGTTGAATCCGGTGGATTAACGAGCTTCACACATCCGTGTTCTAATTTTATTTTCTTGTTTTCATTTTATGCTATTATTACCAAACCGGGCTAATATAGACTAGCTATCTTTGTTTTGGAAGGCAGTCCTCCTGTCCTCTCAATAAATGGCCAGTCCGGTAGCAGCAGATCATCTGGGACAGTCTCATCAGCATCATCAGCATCATCTCAGTGACTCTGCAGCGGACGCCGCGTTTCTGGAGGCGCAGAAATGGATTGAGGTGAGTGACATAATTAAAAATGTATCACCAACCATACCAACACACACACACACACACACACACACACACACACACACACACACACACACACACACACACACACACACACACACAGAAACAGCACAACAAACTCAACATTCTGTATACCATTGTTGCTTCGTTGATTGAATTAATAGTGTTCTTCCTCGCTCATGCTTTTTGTTGTCTACCCCAGTTCTATTTTTAATGCTTTGTCACCTGTTGTTGAAAAAAGTGACGCAAATTCCGAGCACTTGAATTCGTTGCTTTTGAAGCGATGTTTGTGTGTGTGTGTGTGTGTGTGTGTGTGTGTGTGTGTGTGTGTGTGTGTCCAGTCCACTCCGTGGCTGCTGCGTGCGCGCGTGGGGCCGCTTGCTGCTGCGTGGACTGGACTGGACAACAATGAATGCATCATGTGGAATGGATTTTGGCCTCATTGCGAGCTTGCCGAACAATAATCTCTCAAATGGGGGTTTTGTTTGGTGGGGATTTGAATCACGACATTCACTGGCGGTGTTGCACTTGTACGTAGGCTACGGTAGTTGGCCTGGGGTAGCTGCCTGTCCAGTTCACCTCTTTTTAAACAGTTCATTTATCCCCGAGGAGGGAAATAGAATGGCAGTTATAGGCGAACCCTAATACTAAACCCAACTTTAGTTTATGGTCAGTGGCTGCTTGCTTTAAAACAGGTGCATAATATGCTATCTATCATGATTAGCCTATGGCTAGCCTATTTTCGACACAAATCTAAACCTGATCTGAACTTTACAAAACATTGATGCATGAGGACACTATAGGGCAGTCAGTCAACTAGTCTACTATATGTCTACTATATTTTAAGGCAAGGCATTGATGAATTGAAAAGGGTGGACCCAATTGTAAACAAGTGTAATGCAATTTATGGTGTCACAGTTAACTGTTTTTGTATTGAGTTGGGCTTGAAATACTGTACTTTGCCAAACTGTTAATAAATACTTCAATCAATTGAGCACATGATAGCACATCTTTTGTCATTTCACATGCTGAAGAAGACTAGTATAGGCTATTAAACGCCTAAACTCAATGCACACACAGTCACACAGTGACAGTCAGATTTGAACATTAGTTCCAGTCAGGCAGGCAGGCAGGCACCTATTTTATTAGACTGCTACAGTCCTATTTAGAAGCACCAAACTCCTTGGGGGCCCAGATCACTTCTTTAAAAAGCCACTACTTACCTAGAAGCCTAGCAGACATTTGAGTTACAAAAAGCGAGGGGAGTAGAGAGAGAGAGAGAGAGAGAGAGAGAGAGATAGAGAGGGAGGAGAAACCACTCACTTGTTGTTCTACCTTTCAACTTGCACAGGCGCACAACCCCTCCCTCCCACACACACACACCCGCCCGCCCCAGGGGACTGCTCTCATTACCTGTGCACACCTGGTGACTGTCCCTCGGACAACTCCAGGGACACAAGACGACAGGTCACTGGCTTCTTCAATGAATGAACGATCCCCAGCTGTCACACTTTATATAGCGGCTAAATCATGATCATGTGCGCAATTGTTTTGTTGTGGTGTTTGTTTGTTGTCATGACCCAAGGCTCTCAAGTGTCCAAACTTTATAGGGCACAATTGACAGGTGTGCGTGAGTGTGACTGTGGTTGTGTGTGCGACGTGTGCACACGCTTACCACATAAGCTTGCAAAGACACATACTGTATAGGGGTTTTAATGCGGTCCTTGTGACCCAACCCGACCCATGTTGCACGTCTGTGACGTTTCGAGCTGTACACACTCATCAAGTAGCACATGAGAAGGATGAAGGAAATGCACATCCAAAGTTGGGGCAGGTGCTGCTGCGGGAAACATGTAAAACACAAAGGAACGCTGACCGCTCTCACATGTAAATTCGGTGTTCAAAGCTGCTCTGAACTGCAGCTAGGACTGGCTGTTTGAACCCTCTGGGGAGGGAGGATGAAAACCCACTGTTTAGTTGGAGTGATTGATTTGTGCCATATTTAGCCACAGGTCATATGACTCACTGTGTTTATGGATGGACACACACACACACACACACACACACACACACACACACACACACACACACACACACACACACACACACACACACACACACACACACACACATCATCCCCCATCTGAGCAGCCCTGATGAACTATTGAATTGAATTGAGCACAATTGTTTCACATTATTTGCAGTATTCTAAATTATGCTGGGTCAGCAATCAGATGAATGCCACTTTCTGTGGTAAAAAAATCAGTGTTGAAAGTTTTCTTTCTTTCTTTCTTTCTTTCTTTCTTTCTTTCTTTCTTTCTCCAGCCACAGCTTTCAATCTTTTTTTGTTCAATCCAGAACTCTGTTTTGACTTGTTCAGAGTCTGTTCTCCCTAGCACTACTTTGTGGTTAATATCTCTCTCTCTCTCTCTCTCTCTCTCTCTCTCTCTCTCTCTCTCTCTCTCGCTCTCTCTCTCTCTCTCTCTCTCTCTCTCTCTTTTACCACCCCCACCTGTCTCAGCAGCATGGTATGTTGAGGAGTCTCTCTGAACAATACAAAGCTCCGTTGTGTTATTATGGCTGAAAGGGAAAGTGATACCATCTACATGTCAGTGCCTGATATTGTTTCAGTGATATCATTGTGTGTCGGCCAATTCGCAGAGGACCAAGAGTTCAACATTGTCTATTCAATTGTTGTCAATCTTATTGTCAGTATTTATTATGTCTTGTATAGGTTGTTTTTGAATGAAAATGTTTGTGTATCTTGCTACAGTATACAGTACACCGATAGAAATACTGATTGGTATCGTGATCTTTACTCATTTCCCCTTGAAAGTTGCCGTTTTGAGGCTTATGAATCGTGATATCCAAAGTGTGGCTCATGGTCTGCTTTCCTGATGTTGTTTTAAACCAGTGCCTCTCAAAAATGCTCATCGTGTCAAGCACACCCAAATTAATTTGTATTTGTCCGCGAACCCCCATCTGAAAATATGTAGAGATAGAGGTGGAGAGCGCCCACATAGCCTACATACTGTAGAACAGAGAATTGGCGAGAGGATCCATTATGTCCCAGAAGTACTGTGACATTGAGCACACTAGTCCACCAGAAATAGTTAATCTCAGACCTGTGTCATTCTGAATTCTGCTTTGGTCCAAACAGAAGGGGCTTCCAGTTTAAGAACCCACTAAAATAAACTGCCTAAATGTAAACTTACGCATTATGAATTATAATGTCAAGCGACATTGTAGTCATGAAGACCCATATTCAAAAATGTTTTTCAAAATAGTTAAAAAAAAAAGACAAAGAAGTTTAGGGATAAGGGGTTTAGCGGTGACAAGAAATTGAGACCGGCCTACCACAACCAGTGCGCAGATAGCAGAAACTCTACCACCCACAAACAAGCCCTAATACCACCACTTTTACAGAACAACATAAATGATACAAACCAACAGACAATTACACAACCCTTTGTAGAGGGTTTATTTGTCACTCTGGCACTGGCAGAATGGAACTGGCAGAATGGAATCCCTTCTAGGTTAGGATATGCATATCCATAACCCCAGTATGCTTGGGCCCTTGTGTGGGTTGTCCAATATCCCAAACGGCAATGTCTTTATAGAAACCACAGCCCTCGTCTCTGTTTGCAGTCCCAAGGCAGTTTTGGAAAGCCCTGTGTCACGTGCAAAGACAAACCGCCTGGTGGTGCAACCCCCTCTGAAAGGGTCACTCCCACACTTTAGGGCATATTGTCGCTCCTTACACCCAGAGTGAAATTGATGTGTTTTGATAGCGCCGGGCTTTTTGGTGTCAAGTTAGTTTCAAAGGGAGCTGAATATGCACGGCTGTGACTGTAAGCCACGGAAGAATGCAAAAGCTTAGTTTAGCGAGAGGTGCCTGTCAGAGAGAGAGAGAGAGAAGGAAAAAGGGAGAGAAAGAAAGACAGGTGGGGTGATGGGGTCAGTGAAGGATGTTTCCTTTATCGCACACGTTAAGTACAGTCTATTGAGCCAGGAATCCTTGGCCTATCACTATAACACTTTCTTAATAGCGCAACTTGAAAGATGAGCTTGTCTAAATTAAGACTTAAATCGGTGTTTCCGTTAAAGGCTGAATTTCAGGTCTTCAGCTAGGCCTTTACTTGTGGTGCGCCTCCATCTAAAAGGTAGTTATCAGAGCATCCACTGTTGGCGATTATGTATGGTGGCTGTATGCTAATTTACCCCAGGGAGAATAATGGAAAGTAAGGAGGTCTTTCCACCTTTCTTTCTTTTTTGTTTAATTAAATTTTTTACAGTTGCTAAATATAGCCAAAGACAAGTTTGAGGACAAGCTTGTAGTTCTAGTTGTGATTTACAGAAAGAAGTCTGTGAAGTTGACTATTCTGTCTTTTCCATTAACAAAAAGCCCCACATCCATATGAATGTATTCTCTATTTGTATACACTTCAGTGGTCTGTGATCCTTCTTAAATTAACTTCATCAGCCACAGCTGGTTGAGGGTAATGTGGGTAAAGTGTGATCTACTAAATATAGGCCCATGATTGGAGCAGTGGGGATAGTACTTCATTTTAAGTGCATGTCAGCTAAGCCCTAATTGTCTCCACCAGGCCGAAGGCATGGGGAGAGATGGGGAGTATGGCCCTCATTTATAATATGGGTGCACGCCGAAATTACCGCAATTTTCGGCATTTACCATTTCTGCAAAACCTTGAACTTGAACGTGAGCCAGGACAAAAATCACGTTAGGTTGGGAGCTGTCGTAGGCTTTTCCTTAGCTATTTTTCTGTCGTACACAAGCGGAGGAGCATTGTTTGACCAGCTGACATGCTGTCACAGGCATCTAAGCATATGTATTCACTCTAAAATGCTAATATAGAACTGTATGTAACTGTATGTGTCCCTACTGTATATAATCACTGTGACATTATACAAAACATATTTAGGCATAAATGGACTGCACGCCTTTATTTCCAATTGACAATGACAAGCATACAGCTTGCCTATTTGCAATTGTAGGCTATATAAGGCGTAAGGGGCTTAATCATTCACCATTTAAATAAGTGCTTTGACAGTCATTCATTTAAAAGCGAGATCATTTTCGGGGGTCGGGAGGACGGGACCGCGGCGTGCATTGCCAGCACATACCAGCACACATGCAAGCCTTCATCCATGTTTATGATTCGTTCATCAATGATCAAATCACCCCATAAACGTTGATTATGACTGCCTTGACAACATCCCTTTCATGCCAGCATCACTCACCCACAGCACTTATCACAGCAGTGCGCAGTCTCACTGATCGCCTTCGCCGTGCACTGTGCACGGATGGGTCAAATTAATATAGTAGGCTAGCCTACAAACGTATTCCATTCATGGCGATATGCAACTGTGATGTGTCATGTAGCCTTGGTGCGTGCGTGCGTGCGTAGACATTACAGCCACACAAGCGAGGCGAGAGGGAAACCGTGTAGGGTAGGCCTACATGCTATTATTTAATTCATGCAGGTTTTTGTTCTTTATTTATTTAAGATACACCACCAGTTGGGCTTAAGTTGCGTGTGCGTGCGTCTGTGTGTGTGTGTATGAGAGGGGGGGGGGGTAAGGCGGGCAGCAAGGCAAGCAGGGGGAAACCTTTTTATTTTATTTTTTCGTCATGTAAGTATGGTTTCCAAGGTCGTACTGCAGTTGTTCATGAGGGTGAGGCTTGATTTCATAGGGCGTGCCAGATAGATTTCAGCCGCCACATTTATTAACGTCGGAACGAAATTAAAGAAGGATCAGCTGTTTGCGATCACTTTATAAATGCCGTGGCGACGTGAATGTACTACAAAACCTACACTCGAATTTGGGGAAGATTTTACACTCAATTGATAAATGAGGGCCATAGTTTTGCACTCTGTCCGTCCGTGTGTCTGTGTGTGTGTGTCTGTCCGTCCGTTACCAGCTAAATTATACGCGCACATTTCCACTAGGCCGAGGACGACATGCCACTTAACCTTTTCCAAATCAGCCTCAGGGTGGCGCTATAACAGGCCAATTCCTGTTTTTGTATACACACTCCCTAGAGGAGGACCTGCATTTCGGAATTTCCACATCTACCAGTTATAGTGCCACCATGAGGCAGATTTCGGCTAAACACATTTTATTTATATTAGTCGCACAGATTTCATCCAAATCTCACGCAATCGGTACACATGATCTCTGTAGTCATGTGATCAAGACGAGTCTGTTGGATTTCTCAGATTCTACACTGATTGGCTAACATTGCCTTCCAAAGTTTTCAGGAGTGGCCTGTTTTGTACAAAACGCTGCAAATCATGAACGCATGGCCCAAGTGCAGTGAAACTGTGCACGCATATTCCCACTAGCAATGCCACTTGACATTTTTCAAATCAGCCTCATGATCAATGGCGTAAGAAGAAATGGCACCCTTTTCACATTGGCCTATTATAGCGCCACCAGGAGGCCACAATAACCTGACCTGGCCTGGTGGAGACCTGTGCCCCGAGGGGCACTTTTTCCATAGTTATGTATGTTTCAGGCCATAAAATAATGGTCCTTGCGGTCTAAGCACTCACTCCACTGTGAAGTCATTGAAAGTAAGATGCCAATCATTCATCACCAATAATCCAGAGACCCTGATCCTCCTAATCCCAGTAAAAGTCTTCTCTGTCATCTCCCATGGAAGAACAGGCATGTTGACACGGTGATATTTAGTAAACCAGTGAGCACTAGTGGTGATTTAGAGAGCGCTGAGAAGATGAAGACTGAGAGCGGTGTCATTTACACATACCGTAACCCTATTTTGATCCCACTTTGTGACCCGGACCCGTGCTAGAGCAGAGTTTTTCAATGTTAGTCTAGTATCATTCCTGATCAGAATCTTGTCGGACATCAAGTACAGAAGATGTACACTGTACAGAATGCTTTCATGTCATGTCAAGTCGAGTCAAATTAAAAAAGAATTAACAGCCAAAGTGCTGTACACCAAGAGAACAAAACAAGTAACTACACATTGCACAATATAAAAACTCAGTTCGCAAAAATATCACATATATTGCACAACACATCATGGTTATAAAAAACATAAAAACAAAACAAAGACTGATATTTGATGGCCTATTACGTAATGGTACAACAGCGCCAACAACAGGACCCACGATACACATAAATCAGCGGTCCTAAACCCTCAACACTTACATTTGACCAGTGGCTCTGTGGCTCCTTTTTGAGTGGTGCAACCAGCCACTCCTACATCCAGCAATGTCCGTGTACCTGTTTGTATACCTGTATGTATGTGTGAGCACGAGTGGTGTGCGCATGCGTGAAATTGGAACGAGAGAAGTATGTGACATGGCTGCCACCTGCTGGACGCAAATCCAACTTCTGACTGCCACGCAGTGTAATGCTTAATTGGGTCGTCCACTCACAGTTAACAGTCTTTGTATTGAGTTTGTGCTTGAAATGTACTGTAATTCTACAAACTGTTAATAAATATTTCAATCAATCAAAAAAAGCACAGAAACAGATGTTGTGGGCGTCCATCTTGTGCTAGCGAGCTAAAATATAGCCATCCTTGCTCTAGAAAGCACCAATGTTTCCATCTAGACCACCGGATAATCAGCAAAGACCTACGAACATCGCGCTAATTGACCAAACAACGGAGAGCTCCGTAGATTAGGAGTTATTCAGCTTTTAGTTTGCCTGTATAATGGGAGGTGGACGGGACCGCTGTTGTGCAACCCGGTCTAGGTTCACTAAAGAAGGAAAGGCCGAGCCAAAATAATAATGAAAAAATTGTTCTCAGCGACACGGATTGATATCCATAATAAAGCTAATCTGACGGAGCAGAGAGAGAGAGAGAGGGAGAGAGAGAGAGAAAGAGAGAGAGAAGGGGGGGAGAGAGGGGAGTTGCACCACTCGGTTCACACAGGTGTGATTTTTCCTTCCAACCTCGGCTCGCTGCCCCCCTGCACGTGTCTGACCTGCTGTATTTTCATCAGTGTTCCTAGTCTTCCTGGTATACCTGTGATCAGTGTTGTAAATAGGTTTTCAATGTAATGGGTCCCGGGACCCAGGGTGGTCTTTTAGATGCGGTCCCAGGGAGGGACATTTATGAGTCCTACTTCAACAACGTTTGAGTACAGTACTGACTACAGTATTGCATCCCACCAGGACCCCGGGCCCGGAGGGCGACATGATTGCATCCTTTCTCAATTTGGCGAGTGTCACACTTTGCCTAGTGTGGATAGTGTTAGGCCGGAAGGCACAGGTTGCAAAATAGCCAAGAAGCAGGAAAAATACTGAATAATACTCAAAATAGCAAGTCTGAGTAAGAATAATCCAAGTGTTTTATTCACCTTTAACACGCATAAATCCAGGGATCAAAATGAAACAAAAGTATTTACAACAGAACCAGAAAGATTGGCCTGGGTCTCAAACCCCCACAGTTCTACCTTGACTGATCTATCTGGCAGTGGCAGGTCTCCCTACCTACAGTATTTATAGGCTAAGCCCCTCCCACTGGACCATACCAAATCTTAATTGAATCCACAATTACACCAGTTCAATACAGAGATTAGGAATTAGGAATCACTTCACCAGTCACCACACAATATACATAAAGTCACAATAACAAATATCACTGAAACGCACACAATAATTCAAACTTTAACCATTCAGTCTCAGTGGCAGGCTGAACTGCCACACTAAGGATTCAGGATGCAGGCTATTTCCATCACTAACCATTTCTCTGGGTGGGTGTAGCTCTGCACTTTGTGAATATCCTCTGTGCTGCCTGCAAGGTCCTTTAATCTTCTAGGCGTGCGTGTGTGCGTGCGTGTGTGCGTGATTGTGTGTGTGTGTGTGTGTGTGTGTGTGTGTGTGTGTGTGCGTGTGCGTGTGAGTGTGCGTGTGCGTGTGTGCGTGTGTGTGTGCGTGTCAGTACATCTCTTTTAGTGATGCTCTCATAATGGTTTTTCCAGCCAGGGGAGAATCCTCCTACTTTCATCATAGCAGTACTTTGTTTGCAGATTAAAAGGGACATTTTAGTTTTTAGCAAAGCAGCTTTTGGCAGGAGGAACAGGGAGATTCTCTCTCTCTCTCCCTTTCTCTCATTCTGCAGTGCGACACACGTTTCCTGTTTCCCTATACTGAAACACACACACACACACACACACACACACACACACACACACACACACACACACACACACACACACTTGGAGGACCTACTGTGAACAAAATGAAGGACATGCTTTTTGTCAATAAAGGTGTCAATCAATGCTGCACAACACAGGTTATAGACAACAACTGGCCGTATAGTGAGTCAGCTCACCTGACTCTGCAGAACTTCTTCCATGATGAGCCCTGATGTGTTTCCTGTCAAATTCACCATCACCATCAGCTGAGAAATGGCTAGCGATGCTGCGATGCTAGTCTTCGTCTGTAGAAGTTAACGGTTTAGCGTTGCATTCAGAATACAGTCAATCAGGAAGTAGCCTATATTTATCAAGTTAAGATGACAGAAGTGAAAGGTAAATCATCTAAACTAAACCAGTGGTTCCCAAACTTTTTAAGCTCAAGACCCAAAAGAGATTTTTTTTATGAAATGTTGGAATAGTTTTTATAATTGATGAGAAGTCGTGATCTTTTTTGTTTAATCTTTTTTTTTTAATCTTCTGAAATATTACACATGTTTATTAAATGTAGGAAACGGAGCACAGGACGTATTTACTTGCGAGTCGCGACCTTAGAGTATATATGAATAGAGAAGGCACCCAGAGGAAACCCTGAGGCGAAATGGACATAGTGGCCGAATGAAGGTATTGCAGCCTGGCCCAAAACACATGAACGCGCTGTCCGTTGACTATCATTGTACACGTTCACGACGGACGACGCTCGTGCGCGTTCAACGGCAGCGCGTTCATGTGTTTGGGGCCACTCACCATTGCAATCCGTCCCAGAATGCACTCTGTTCCTACCAGGAAGGAGGAGTGAAATCGCCTCATGCGCTTTTGAGCAACTTAATGCAAGTGGATGGAAGGAGAACTCGGGTGTCTTCTCTATTCATATATACTCTAAGGTCGCGACCCATACAATGATACAAATTATTGGTCCACGGCCGAAAGTTTGGGAACCACTGAGACATCCATCGTATTCTTATCTTGTGAAATGTGAACATGGACATGGAAAAATGGAAACATGGAAAAATAGTTTTATAGTGAAGTAATTAAAAGATTAAATTACACACTATCTCCATTATCCAACAAGGTTCCACCGTGGATAGATGCTATAGGCATCACGGTCTGTAAAACCACAGAATTAAGAACACATTCCTGCAGAATATGTAGTGGCCTAGTGGGTGTACAACAGTATATGTCACACAGCAGCCACACACGCACATGTCAACTTTTCCTCCAGAGAACTGGGGCTTTACAAGGCGCTTTACAGAGATTGTGCATTACATTCTTCCATTCACACACACTGATGGCGCCGGAAAACATGCAAGGCACCAACCAGCACATCAGCAGCAATTAGGGGCTCAGTGTCAAGGACACTTCGACACTAACTCTGGGGGAGCCCACAGGGTTCGAACTGGCAACCTTGTGGTTACCATCCGGCCACTGCCGCCATACTAATACACAAGAGCGTATTTAGTTGGAGCTGGCATATTCCAGGCTACCTGATCGTTACGACGTATGTACAGTACAGTATAATCCTTTATGGATGGAGCACGGCTGGAGAGTTAGTTTAGATCGATGCTTCACAGGTTTTCTTTCTCCATTTTTTCAGTGCATGATTCTAATTGGGTCACAGAGGCTGAGCTCATCTCCTAGTTTCAGTGAGTCGGGGCACAGGGGAGCTGGACTCCTTCTGTGTGCCTATAGGGAGCCGGAGGAGATATGCTGTACTGTAGGAACAGAGACCAGGCTAAAACACAATGTTTCAGAACTACTGATTAGGGTTAGCTGTCACGATTAGAAATTTAATTTGGCGATTGTCACACAAATAATTGCATTGAACATCGGAATGTTACGATTTGTGTTTCTGTTTTAGGCTTCGTAATGACAAATTGCACAGGGCAGATATGACAAATAACTTAAAGATACAGAGAAATCACTGACACATATGACATATTATTATTAACCCTTTTGTCTTTCCAAAGACTTTCCAAAATAGCAGAAATAGATCTGCTATTTTCAAAAAATGTTTGAAAATGTTATAGACCTTACCCGTTCTGAACACCAAATTATGTACAGTTTGGTTAATGCGATGTAATAGATCACATAACTGATTGGGAGGGAATTGTCCTGTCTCGCTATAGCGCACGTAGGCTACGCTATCGCAAACATAGCGGATTTATCCCCCAAAAAGCATGTTTTTGAAATAAATACAATTCCGCATTTGCGGCGCCCCCTATGGATGAAAATGGAATTGCTTTGGGCTCTCCGTTGATTAGACCACCCTCGACATGTGAATGAAATTAAGGGTGGATTGGACATTCCGTTGGTTGATTTGTGTCATTTTGTGTAAAACAGGCCCCTCCCACTAACTTTGGACACCGATTACTGCCGAACGATACGGACTATGTAAATTCTGCTGGTGGTGTACCCTAATCGGATAGGTCCAGAGATCATGTGTACCGTTTTTTGTGAGATTTGCACAAAAGCTATAGGTGGAAGAGCAAAAAAGTGTGTTTTGAAGAAAAGCTCAGACGGTTTCTGAGAGAAAAACACTTGACGTGAGTTTTCGCATCTTCCCATCTAAGTGGATGGGTAATTTTAATGCAATAATAAATTAATTATTAATCAATAATTTGTTAAAGTGAAAAAAGGGCTTCGTTAAGACCCCCAATATTATTATGGTCAAGACAGAAAGACAGACATTGAGTGAATTATAGTATGATGATGATGATGATACAGTATGATCAGTCTGCATATCATTATTTGAAGCCACACTGCCTAGTATTTTCCTATGGAGCCCAGGGGGCATTTGAATGGTAAATGAGGTGTTTTCTGTCCCTCCTCTCCAGCATCACAGAGCTCCATCTGCCAGAAACACTAAATAAGCTAGCTTGTTTCTGCTGCCTTCAAAAAACTACTAACGAGACATGCTGCGATAGATGTTTTATTTAATTTTGCTACCATATACAGTAGGACAGTTTCTATTATGTTGAGATATTTTTGTATATGGCGGTACGGTGCTTGTTTTGCATTGCGTAACCCCAAGTTCAACTCACAGTTTCTGTGGCTTATTAGATTACTGACAGTGGCAGAAAACTAAAACTTTTACTTAGTACTATGGCACGTATTGACAGGAGCTGTGAATGCTCTTTTCCAGGAACACCCCACTTCACTAGGAACTGCAAACAGGCTGTACACAGTGTACATGTATACACATGCATACCATACCATACTGTACGACGTCTTCTACTGTAGTCAATACTAGTCATACTAGTATGAGCATGTGGCCAGAATTAAGGGAATAATTATTGTTATTGTTATATTTTAGATATTGATTTGCATAATGGTTTGTCTCCTTAAGGAAGACAGATGTTCATTTCACTAATATGCTTGAATGATGCTTTGTAGAGCTTACTTAGCAAAAGCGTAACTTTTTAACATTTTATCAATAAATAAATAAATGAATGAATAAACCCCTAAATGATGATAACGTATGATTTCCAAAAGAGATGGCCACAGTACATATACATACATTTATTAATATACATAAGCTACAGATTATTTTTCAGAAAGAAACTTGACATGACTTTCTATTTTTGCAGTACAGAGAACCAAGTGGTCCTTCAGCCACCATTCATGACGGTGATTGTTTTCATTGTCAATCTCACTTACACACATACATTGTTACAAATGATTGTATTGCCCACGCAACCCTGCATTCCTAAGCATTAAATCCCCATTTATTTTATTCACATTCTCTCTGTAGTTCTCTCTCACATGCACGCACACGTCGCACACACACACACACACACACACACACACACACACACACACACACACACACAGCTCCCCAGCTGGTTGCTCTCATCAACAATAAACGCTGTCACCAGCTCTAGAAAGTGACACAATTGTCCCTCAGCTGACTGGCATGTGTCTGGGCTGTTGGGCCCCACAATGCTGCTGCATCACGGAGCAGTCCCTCAGCTGACTGGCATGTGTCTGGGGCTGTTGGGCCCCACAATGCTGCTGCATCACGGAGCAGTCCCTCAGCTGACTGGCATGTGTCTGGGGCTGTTGGGCCCCACAATGCTGCTGCATCACGGAGCAGTCCCTCAGCTGACTGGCATGTGTCTGGGGCTGTTGGGCCCCACAATGCTGCTGCATCACGGAGCAGTGCTGTGTCACCCATGCAGCCCAGCCATTAGAGTTACTACTAGTAACAGTTTGGTCATTCTGTTATACTGTTTTGATGGGACTTCTCAGTCTCCTAAGTACAAGAGGCTTACTTACACCCGGGAACCCCTTTTGGTGTTTTAAGCGTTATGTTATACTTTAGCTATTTAAAAATACTTTTTTTAAATCGTGAAAATGTGGCGCAAATCTTTGAATATATATTCTTTCGGAGCGAACATTTTTAACTCAAATGGGGGGGAATTCAAAAACTTCAGTGCACTGTGCCTAAACATGTTGCGACTGCAGGTCGCAACATGTTTAGGCACAATGCAAGGAATAAATGCATTCGCCATGTATCTGAAGGAAGTCTGATCCAATCATTTTTAGATTTCTCCAGTTTAATCCTGCGTTTAGGTTTTGTTGTGTTCAAGATCTGATTTTAGGCATGTTTAAGCCTCCAGGTCCCTGGTCCAACATATTTTCAGATGGGGGTCGGCGGCCTATATGTTTGGCTGTCCTTGACATGAAAATGAGAACGACTGACATAGAAAGTTGGGTTTGTCAGAAAAGGATTTAGAAGTCAGGTCTAAATGGGTTAAATTAATTGATTACAGCAGGAAGTAAAAAATATTCCATAATGTTTTGAGAGTGTCCATTAGGTTTGTCTACTCTAAAGTCTAAAGGCAAAATAATCCAGTAATGTAATTTGGGCTAAATTTGGCCATAGCAACTTGCTATGGCCAGATTTAGAGTGTTTTTTGTGCAAAACTAATGCTTGGAATGGATTCAGCATCATGAAAACCCCCTAGTTTGACATGTCACATGCTACTTAAAGCAAAAGGACATTTAGGATAGGATGTGAATGGTGGCCATACTGTACAGGCCATTTTCAACACTTTCCCCTCCGACAATTCCAGGCAACCTTTTTTACTGTTATTCAGCATATGAAGATGCAAAATCAGCTGAGTCTGGGTTTTTTTGCAATTCGTTTTCCATAGATTTCCTGTACTATAAGTCACCATTTGATCATGTTACTATTTCAGTGTTGGGGGTTGTCTGTGAAATGGAGTGGTGACTGCAGCAGTACCTGTATCTTTTCACTTCCTTCTTTTACTATGGTATGTACTAGTACTGTAGTAGGGTTCCCTCTAGCAAGAAAGTAATTCAAAGCACTCTCACTGTGTGATGGCCTACAGTACAGTTATAGATGCCACCAACCATCTAAAAGAAAACATTGTCATCGTCATCATTCATGGCACAAACCAAACCCTGGGAACTTAACGTGTATTGTCTGATATACTGTTCATATTGTTTAATAGGCATTTAGCTGTCAGGACACATCTATGGTTTGTGGGCCTACATACAACGGTACCTTCACATGGCGTCATCATGGCAACCATCCGTCCTGACTCCTGAATGATGTCCATAGCTGTTGGCCAGCGCTCGCTCACTCCTCAGCGTCAATGCTTTGTTAGCAGTTAATTTATTTACATAGAAGATGAAGACAATAAGTCCATTATTATCCAACCCGTGGTCTCACACTAAAACACAGCTCCTCTGTAAGTCCACCATAGTACCAGTGTGAATGTGTGTGTCTCTCACACAGCACTCGACTGATCCTCTCCCGTGTTACACACACACACTTGGAGAATAATTCTTTATTAAATTAGTATACTATATTGTTATTATGGTTGTTTATATCTTTGATTGATTGAAGTATTTATTAACAGTTTGCACAATTACAGTACATTTCGAGCTCAACTCACAACAACACAACAAACAACTGTGTTAACTGTGAGTGGACGACACCATACAGCATTACACTTGTTTGTTTACAAGAGGGTCCACCGTTTTCAATTCATCATAACATTTAGAGACAAATATACACATCTATATAGCCAAAAAACAGGAAACTAGAAAAAGTGCCCTTCTGGGCACAGGTCTCCACCAGGATGAGCAGATGTGAAGAATTCCAGACAAAGGTTTTTACAAAGTTATCCACAGATCCGTGCAGTTAGAGGTGAAAACTGTTTTCGGCCAGTTATAGCGCCACCTTGAGGCTGAGTTGAAATTGTTCATGTGGCATTTCGTCCTCTGCCTAGTGGGAATGTGGGTGCACAATTTCACGGAAATCACGCGATGTGTTCATGATTTGCAGCATTTTGTTTGAAACTGAGCACTCCTGTGAACTTTGGAAGCCAATCTTAACCAATCAGGATGGAGTCTGAGAAATCTGAAAGACTGGTTTCGTTTAATGGCTCTAGAGAGACTGTGTAGCAATTTGCGTGATGTTTGGACGAAATCTGTAGGTGTACTGTGCAAAAACTTGTTTTGCACAAAGCGGCCTCCTGGTGGCGCTATAACAGGCCGTTCTGGAAAGTTTGGGGCAGAGGTTCATCGTTGGCATCCAGGGAGTGTGTGTGCAAAATTTGGCATCGACCGGGTTAACGGTGGCCGAGATTAACTGCTCACGGACACACGGACGGACACACACACGGACGGACGGAGTGCAAAACATACTCTCCCCCCATGCCTTCGGCCTGGTGGAGACAATAAAATTCCAGGCAAAGGTTTTTCCTTGGCCTCTAGGGAGTTGGCATACAAAGTTATCCACAGATCCGTGCAGTTAGAGGTAAAAACAGTTTTCGGCCAGTTATAGCGCCACCTTGAGGCTGAGTTGAAATTGTTCATGTGGCATTTCGTCCTCGGCCTAGTGGGAATGTGGGTGCACAATTTCACGGAAATCACGCGATGTGTTCATGATTTGCAGCATTTTGTTTGAAACTGAGCACTCCTGTGAACTTTGGAAGCCAATCTTAACCAATCAGCTCTAGAGAGACTGTGTACCAATTTGCGTGATGTTTGGACGAAATCTGTAGGTGTACTGTGCAAAAACTTGTTTTGCACAAAGCGGCCTCCTGGTGGCGCTATAACAGGCCGTTCTGGAAAGTTTGGGGCAGAGGTTCATCGTTGGCATCCAGGGAGTGTGTGTGCAAAATTTGGCATCGACCAGGTTAACGGTGGCTGAGATTAGCTGCTCACGGACACACGGACGGAGACACACACACACACACACGGACGGACACACACACGGACGGACGGACGGACGGACGGACGGAGTGCAAAACATACTCTCCCCCCATGCCTTCGGCCTGGTGGAGACAATCATCATAAAGGATGTAAATAGGGGGGAAAAAAACATACAGTGAGGGGGAAAAGGGGCGGGTGGGGGATTCAGATTTGATCTAACCTTTATATTTCACCATCACTTATACATTATGATATTTTCTAGCTTGCAAGAGCCCAGATGTCTACTGGGCCTGTGGTACAGCTTGTCCTTACAGTAAAGGGCATTCCCTTCTAGTCATTTTTACTAGTTGACTATTTGCCTAGTTTACTAGTCGACTAGTTGTTTGACTACCTATTATTATATAAAAAAATACTTTATCAACTAGTCAACTAGTACCAACAAGGTCGACTAGTGGATTAATAACTATAGTCTGATTCGTGACATAACTACCGTACCATGACCAACGCGAGTGCTGTTATACTACTTCCCAGATAAGTTTAAAATAGGTTTAGAGTAGTTAAGCTGTACCTTGTTTTGCTGCGGGGACCCCGGGAACCCTGACACGGAACCCTGGGGGTCCCTGGACCCCATTTCCAGAAGCACTGCTTCAGACTAGCCTCAGGCATCAGGCTGAAGGTCTCTTCATTATGGGAGCGCTGCCAGCTCTGCAGTCCGTTTAGGCCATTTGTTAAACGCTGTCTACACTTTAATTGTCACGGTGCATTTAGCAGCTCTCTGTGAAGTGCTAACCCCAATACAAACAGAACAGAATCTACGTACGCACGCACGATAGGGCATTCACTGAAAAATCTATTCAGATTAGGAGAAGTCGAAAGTTGGGGGGAAAAATAAATCATATATTTTGCTCTATGTGTGCATGTGTACAGAATTCAAACTGTAGCATTGATTATTGTCACGGACAGAAGTCATTATTTCCCTTTGCATACTGCACCGGAGCACACTCGCCTATTAGTTTGCATTGCCTTTACTTAATTAAGAACCTAACTGCAGCTGTTTATGTGGCTCCGACTCAGCGGTGTCCCACTATTGACTGGCTGAATTTGAACTGCACTGTGTCAGAGAAGTAACGGGTAGAAGCGTGCAAACTTTATCCCCAAACGATATCCCCCCACACCTCCGTGCTGGAAATAAAACGTCTGGGTTTCCGAGGCTACATCCGTGCTGCTGACGCAATGACTGTCCTGTTTCTGGTTTAGCTTTACGCGCGGGAGCGGCAGGATGCATGAAACTCTCTGTCTCCGGTCAGTGCGGGTTGTTGTTTATTTGCATGGCTCAGAAAATAAGTAACAAACTAACATGAGAACGAGTTGTAGCCTAGGAGGAGGAGGAGAAGGTTCACGTCGTGAACGTGGAATGTAATGCAGATTGTATTCTGATCTGATGATGTGCCAAACTGCTGCTGTGGCTGCTAATATATAGACCTATGTCTTCTATATTGTGTTCTGAAGGTCGGGCTGCTGACTGCCACTAGTGTTAATGTTATATTTTGTATTGTATTCTCGGGCCGCTGCTGCTGCACTGTGTGCCAATCATGCCCCCTCTCCTGTTGTTCTCTTTTCTGGTCTCTGTACAGCACACTTGCGTGTGTGCCTGCACTGTTTAGTATTTACTATTACAGTTTTATGTTTTGATAATCAGCACTTTGCCATACAGTATAGATGATACATACACTGTGCCATATTGGAGAGGCCACTCGTTTGACATGCTCCGTATTTGAGCACGCGCACCTCCACCAGCCCCTGTTAGATCAGTACAGTACAGTACAGTACAGTACAGTACAGTACAGTACAGTACAGTACAGTACAGTACAGTACAGTACAGTACAGTACAGTACAGTACAGTACAGTACAGTACAGTACAGTACAGTACAGTACAGTACAGTACAGTACAGTACAGTACAGTAAACCAGAAGTCCAAAAAGCAAAACCTTTCAGAAGCATGAAGCAGCCACCATGTTCTGACAGTTTGTTGAATAAACAGACAGAGGGCCAGACCATGACAGGGGCGACTGTGGCTCAAGAGGTAGAGCAGGTCGTCCAATGATCCATGGGTCGGCGGTTCGAATCCCGGCTCCTCCTGTCTACGTGTCCTTGGGCAAGACACTGAACCCCAAATTGCTCCCGATGTGCTGATTGGTACCTTGCATGGCTTCCGCCGCAATCGGTGTATGAATGTGTGTGTGAAATAAAGCGCCTTAAAGGCGCTATATAAATGCACCATTTACCATTTTACATAGAGGGATCCCCTGGGCACCCCCACACGGTAACTCTGTCATTTCTCGACCGTTTCGGACGCGGGCGGCTCACCCTGTCCACGTTCCTGTGGGTCTGGAACTTCCTGTTCCTGGGGACCCCCACACGGAGTTGCACCCAAAAAGATTGCTCTGTGTTTGGTGTGCTGTGCTGTGTAATAGGCCTATAATACATCTAGTATGTGTCCTCTAACTTGAGAAGGACACAGAGAAATGTTTGTTCACTAAAATGTTCACTACTGAGAAATGTTCACTCATTGCCTGAATAAGATTCCTGAATAAGAGCACCAGGCTAAATCCCAAAAATGTAAATGGTAATTCCCACGGGTCCTCACCATGTTCACTCTCAGAGTTACGAGGGTCCTTGAAATGAAGATGTCTGAGAATCACCACGGTATAGACCTTTTATTGTCTGGCTTCTATGTTAGCAGAAAACATCCAATCCAATATCCAATATTTGTGTACTTATCACGAGTCATACGTGTATCGTCATTGCAATATTCCAAATCGTATATATTGCATGCTTCCCTAATATCAGCCCTAGTATGTATACCAACTCACCTATACTCTTCATAGAAGCAATTTAGAGCTATTGTGTTGAGTGATGCCATTGAACGCGAATAGCTGCCTGCAACTTAACAGCACCAATGTGCCCACCTGTCAGCACTGGATTGAACCAGCAAATGGCTGACCTATGGCCTTTTATTCACCTACTGCTCTCTTATCCCCCCCCATCAGCTTTCTGGTTGCAAGGGATAAGCTCTAATCCTAGTGTGTATAATCTAGCTACCTGTATCTCCCTATGTTCGTGTCCCTGGGTGGCCTATAGACAAATTCACAGAGGGTTGCATGGGTGCAGCCATTACTGAGGTGTACCATTAAGCGCAGCAGCACTGATTAGCTACACCTGGCCTACGGAGCACCTGCTCCATGGATTACACCCATAGACTGTTAAAAAATGGACAAAGCATTCCCCGGGTCAAACATGGACGTAAAATGAAGCCTGTAATTCCTTGCACTGTAAGTCGCCATATTTCTAGATCCGTTAGGGCCCAGCTGGCCATTGGCTGGCTCCGTTTGGGCCCAGCTGGCCATTGGCTGGCCCAGACAACGAGGCGGGACTTCCCCCCTTACTCTTCGTTGGTTTTTATTTTGACTGAACGGGGGGTGACTCCCGTTCATAGACTGTAACGGTAGCCACGCCCCTCAGAACATACGCAACTTTATGGTAATTTCTTTAATAAATGGGACCATAATTTTCCAAAAAGAATATTATGACATGAGAAATGAGACTTTAAACTAGTGACTGGAAGCAGAAAGTATTCATGACCATGTTTATTAAGGTAATACAGTCTAGGTGAAGTTGGGCCCAATGACAGCGCCACAACAGGCCATTATATGAACTTTCAGGAAGTCCCGATTTCCTTAGTGGCTTCACGAAATATCTGTCTGACTGCCCCCGTGATTACACCTCAGTAATGGCCGCGCCTAGGGCACCCCTCTGTGAATTCGTCGAGTGCAACACTCTTGAAAAGAAAGTATGCCTATAGTATCGCATTGTGTGCAGATGCCAAAAATACTTAAAAATATATATATATAATATATTACATCATTTTTAGGGGCATGTCATGTGGTCTACCGTACCTGCACAGCCTTTGTGATCTACTGGTAGATCATGATCTACTGTACGTTTTGGACACCCCTGGAGTACAGTATGTAGATCACACACTAGAGCACAAACAGTGGGTCGGAGGGACACATTTTTATGGCTCCCTAGAGGCTATACATTTTTTTTATATTTCCCACATCAAGCCTTGTGAGCTTGTAGATCTGCTATGTTCACTAGGTTAAGGGTCCCTGGAAAACATATAGATTCTTTTTGGGGGGTCTTGAGCCAAAACGTTTGCAGGGAACCACTGCTCTATAGTAGCCTCGGAATCCCAGACGTTTTTATTTCCAGGGAGAAAGCTCTAGAGACATATTCAGTACACAACGTTCTTGTCAAACTGTTCCGTTCAGATCAGATGATGTGCTAAAAGCATGGCAGTCAGTGTTGTTTTTGGCAGCACTTTTTTATTTTAGTTTTAGTCATTAGTCACTTCAATAGTTTTCATTTAGTTTTAGTCACATTTTAGTCACATAGAATGTTTTGGTGTTGGTCTCGTTTTAGTCGACTACATATCATAAGATTTTAGTCGACAGTTGATTTAGTTGACTAAAATGTATTTTGGCGGGCCTTGATGCCATTGTAATGACTGTTTTTACACTTGCTGAAAGTAGCCGATCTACAAGCTCACAACGCGTCGCAGCATGCTATTTTCAGCATGCAACCAAGTGTAAAATGACTTATACTGGATCTCTTGTCCACTAGTCCCTCCCTAACATTTTTGTCTAGTTTTTATTTGTTGACGAAATTGTCAGTATATTTAGTCTTATAGTTTTAGTCATCATGGCTTAGCATTTGTTTTTTTATGTAGTTTTTTTCAGTGAAAAAAGGTAGTCGACGAACATTTTTCGTCTTAGTATTAGTCGACGAAATCAACACTGATGGCAGTCAATCAGAAACAATGTCAGTCGTATACTTTAGCTTTTGTCCCCACAATGCTTTAGTTTCCCTTACGAGGAGGAGGAGGTTGTTAATGTTGTTACTTGTCTCATCCCTCCGCAGCTCCTTGAAAAGTTCGGATAAGTCTGCTAATCTTTTGTCAACAGAATTCGGGCCTGGGACCCTTTTTCTTAAAGTCCCATAGTCCCCTGGGGAGAGAGCACAATGGAAGGATTTCTGTGCATTAGCAGTAAAGGGGAAGCCCATGGCTCTCCGATTCCTCCTCCTTCCCTAATGGGAGCTCACCGCTAAACAGGACTGACAGACGTCCGTGTTCCCCCAGGGGCCAGAGAGGGGCCATTTGGGATGTGTGGAGGAATGAGACTTGGGGAAACTAGTGTCCAGGGAAGTAGAGGTGCCATTACCGCTGTCTGCTCGCTTACAAGCTTTAGGAATTTGAGTCCTTAATGTGGCTATTGGAGGAGGAGGAGGAGGGCATTTCCAAGCTTTGATGTTTCTAGCCTATAGTCTGATACTCAAATAACTGGAATGAGTGTGTAGTGTGTTCAGTTGACAGTATGACCCAAGGAAAATGCACCTATACCGTACCTGTAAGCTATAATATTTACGGCATTTACCCATTAAGACCTGAGGCTGATTCTACAAGATCTTATGTAGCCTAGTATTTTTGGCCATGAAAATGTTACTTACTAAATTAATTAATTAATTACTAAATTATTAAATATTTTTCTTTGTAAACACTTTCACGATTTTTCCGAAATGTTCAAAATTGCAGATATACAGTAGGTCTATGGCAGAGATATTTTCGAATAGCTAAATTAAAAAATAGCTAAAATGACACAGATGCTTTCCCCAATATTAACGGCATTAAAGGGATTGTGACATTAAAAAAAAGGTTTTGGAATTGTTCTTATTTTTTTTAGGTTTTCTAATCTCAATTGCACCCAAAAAACATGAACTTTTAACATTCAGTAGATTTTCTGTGATCTGGGGTTTTCTGGCTCAAACAGGTGCTCTGATTTGCCGGCAGTAAGTGATGTAAGACCCTGCAAATCCCATATATGTCAATGGGATTTGCCAGCAGATGTCACTGCTTTCACTGTGTTGCCTGTTTTCATTGTAGTTTAAAAGGCTTCCAAACCCCAAAGAAAACTTCAGACCACAGAAAATCCACTGAATGTTCAAAGTTCAGGTTTTTTGGGTGTAATTGAGGTCATAAAACCTATAAAGAAAAAATAAAAATTAATGAAAATTAATGTCATAAAACCTTTAATAACAGTAAGTAACTGATTCCACTTTTTGTTTTTGCTAATACCCACAATAAAAAAAGTGAATTGTAGGTGTGAGTGAGGCCAACTAAGGGTTGATTACCTAGTAGACTCTTCTGGTGTTAAAACCCCTGCATGCTTCGTTGATTGGGGTCCCCCAGGGCGCTGTAGTGTAGTAATAATAATGGATTTTATTCATAACGCACTTTACATTCGTGAGAATCTCAAAGTGCTACAATGAGGAAATGCATAAAATAAGAAGAGATAAGATAAGAATAAGAAACATCACACCACCAAAAACATCGAAGAAATGGGAACAAACATTTAAAACATGCATAGCTATCTTTTGTCTCTTAATTTTTTCTATGCCAATGAGAAACCTCTGACTTTCTCTCTACACCAGTTGTATGCCAACTACGAGAATTCTCTGAGATAAAGCTTTATTTCAAATATTTAAACGGTTTAGCTGAAAATCAACTTTCAAAAGAGTGTGATGCTCTCATGTGGGCGGGGACTCCACATTTCCACAGTTCGGGGGTGACCGAGCAGAAGGCCCTCAGGCCCGGTCGCCAATGCAATGGTGCGTAGGTTGGTCTTGGTATTGGTTTGAGGAGGTTAGTGTTTGAAGAGCGGAGGTTGTGAGTTGAGGGTTGTATAGGGAGACTAATTCATTGAGGTAGGAAGGAGCGGTCCGCTCCTTTTTCCCTCTACACCGAATCTCAGAAGAAAAACAACTCGTCTGTCAGTAAATATTTTAAATTTCCCCCCGGCCCTTATTGATGGAAACCTGTGGAAAATACAGTAACAACAACACAATCACACACTGGACAAGGAAACTCCCAAACCCCATTCACTGGAAAGGATGGGACCGCTGTAAACACGCTGCTGATTGGTCCTCCATTGTGATGGAACCGCTGTAAACGTGCTTCTGATTGGTCCTCCATTGTGACGGGACCGCTGTAAACACGCTGCTGATTGGTCCTCCATTGTGACGGGACCGCTGTAAACACGCTGCTGATTGGTCCTCCATTGTGTGCCGGTGTTGTTGACACAGTATCTCAGCCAAAGCTCGTGATTGGTTCACACTACAAAATCTTAGAATGTCAATTGAACTCGAGGCTTACATTTTTCTGAACAAAGGTTTGTAATGATGAGAGGTAGCAGGGAGACATGTCCAAACGCGTATCTCTGCTGATAGAGCCAGGAGGGCCATCAACGCTGGAAGTGATGTTTAGTGATTATTGTACTTCAATGCATTCCTCCCATTTTTCAATTAACAGCATTCAGATGGATCCGTCTGTTGACTAGACACTAGTGCTGTGCACCGAGAAAACATGCACACAACGATAGCCAAATAGGGGGTTGTAGAGTGTCTCAAAAGTTACAGAAGTCACAAACCTTGCATTGATGCAGCCACACACCTGTTGCCTGTATTGCAAGTAATGTCTGTGTGATTGCTTGTCAACTTGTATAAACACGCTGACCTCTGAAAGAGCTTTTGTGCTCCACACCAGTTTTAAAAGCCCTGGCTGAAGCAACGTTGGCGTCAAGATGTCCACCCGGCGTGGCAGGTCAAGGCCAGGTCATCTTGTCTGTCTCTGGTTCCTGGTACGGCTTGGGGGCCTGACAGGGGCCTTTGGCCTTTGGGGGAGAGTGGAACGAGGCAGGATATTGGAGCCTAGTGGAGGCCCCTGGAAAAGCCCCAGTGCTTTAGGAAGCTTTAGCTTCCAGGGGGGGGGGGGGGGGGGGGCAATGCACGTCGACATGGTGGAGGCTCCTTATCTCTGATCTTGGTTGAGCTGTGGGAGGTTGTCGCTAAAAGCCTCGGTACCGTATACAGCAGGTGATGGAACAGCAAGGTACTGGAATGTCTGCACTGGATCATCTATTTGGGTTTTTAAACCCATTCTGAACGGGTGTTTTTTAAGCATCATGTTATACTTTAGCTATTGAAAAATAGCAGATCTACAAGCTCATATAGCGTGGCACCGAGTGCCACGCTACGAGCTTGTAGGTCTGCTATTTTTGAAAAATCGTAAGAATGTGTCGCAAATCTTTGAATATATTCTTTCACAATGAACGTTTTCTGCTTCTGGGGAGGTCCCTGAAACTACATATTTTCAGATGGGGGGTCTGCGGTCAAATACAGATAAATCTGGGGGTCCTTGCCATGGAAAAGGTTGAACCACTGACATAGAAACATAGGTTTTTCTGAAAGCTATCATGATTTAGAAGACATTTTGTAGAATCTGGTATCCGGTATAAATGGGTTAAAACCTGCAATAAGGTGACCTAGCAGATAGAAATGAGCTCGAGTGGCGCAGTGGTAAAGTGCCTGCCCACCACCACCACCACCGGGGGGCGCTGGGGCGGTGCCTGTCAGCAGGGAGTGTTGGGCGGGAGATGGACGAAAGCCCTGCGTCCTCCCGGTGGGGGCTCCTCACTGGTCAGTACTAGTAGGATACAGTGTTGTTTTTGGCAGCACATTTCTATTTTAGTTTTAGTCGTGGTCTCTTCAGTAGTTTTCATTTAGTCACCTGGAATGTTTTAGTGTTGGTCTAGTTTTAGTCGACTAAATGTCATAATATTTTAGTCGACTAAATCTACAGTTGATGTATTTCAATTGGCATAACGACGACTAAATCAGGGAGAAAAAGAGGGGGGGGAAAGCAAAATAAAAAAGAGCCCACGTACGCTCATTGGCACAGACAATGTGTCAATGTGTGTCCGTAAGACCCTCCCATCTGCTCACTCATTGCAATTGGATAAGTGTCACTTAAAAGTCTTAAATTACACACTTGTAAATGGCTGAGCTCTGAAGTGCTGCATGTGGACCCTGTGTGGATGGATGGTGGAGTTTATTGAGACCTTTGTGTCGGCCATGATCAATTGATCATCACCCATAAAGTACTGCTGTGTGCAGTATAGTGATGGCATAGACGTAAAGTAATGTGTGTTCCCATTTCAACAACATGTCACTATATAACCCTGAACCTTTTCACTCATTTCATTTTGACTCATATGAACTAAAATGTTAAAAGTGAACTGATGTGAGGTTGGAGTTGAAAGCTTACATTCTGTAGTTTAAGAATATGTAAAAAGCAGGACCCCCTTGTGTCCCTTGTGAACCCCTTTTGACGTTTTAAACATGATGTTAAAATTTAGCTATTGACAAACAGCAGATCTACAAGCTCATAGCGCACCACCGAGTGGCACGCTACGAGCTTGTAGGTCTGCTATTTTTGAAAAAAACTGAGGATTTAGATTTTTTATTTTGAGGTCAGGCCTAAATGGGTTAAAGCACTGTACCTGGTCACATGATTATAGTCCTTAAAGCACTGTACCTGGTCACATGATTATAGTCCTTAAAGCACTGTACCTGGTCAGATGATTATAGTCCTTAAAGCGCTGTACCTGGTCACATGATTATAGTCCTTAAAGCACTGTACCTGGTCACATGATTATAGTCCTTAAAGCGCTGTACCTGGTCACATGATTATAGTCCTTAAAGCACTGTACCTGGTCACATACTTATAGTCCTTAAAGCGCTGTACCTGGTCACATGATTATAGTCCTCAAAGCACTGTACCTGGTCACATAATTATAGTCTGAGTGTCAATCCCATCTCACTTTTTGGGACATATCTTGCCTTGTCTGTCAGGCTTGTCCGTTGTTTCCATTGTATATACAACAACCCCCACCACCCCCCCCCCCCCCCCTCCCTCACCCCCCAGGCTCTTTTCTTTTATTCATCCATTCCACACACATTGAGTTCCTGTCTCTGATTTCACTGTTATGAGAATGTGTTTGGGGTGAGCGGGGGGGGGGTTAGGGGTTGAGCAGAAAAGGGGATTTGTAACCACACACCCGGGTGAAAACGGCTACGGCTGAAGAGGGTCTATTCTGTGTGCCGCCGAGGATTGAGTGGAGTGAAGGGGTCCCTTTGGGAAGGGGTTTTGGAGGGGGGGGGGGGGGGGGTCGTATGGAGAGACACAATGAAAGCCCTGTGTGGACCTGTCCCTGTGTCCAGCCCGCTGCCCCGTCGTCCACTCTCTCGTGCTGTATGGGGGACATTGTTAACAATGACCAGACCCCTGTTCCTCCACACTCTGCCTGCCTCTCTCTGCCCCTTTCCTCCTCAGTGCCTTTACCTGGCGGGAAATGCTCGGCTGCAACCAGCCAGGGTGCTGCCTGCCGAGTTTTCAAAATCCCCAAATTCCCTGTTTGTTTGTTTGTTTGTTTCCTACCCTAACGAGGTCCGCCCCCAGCTTGACGTCTTGTTTTGTATTTATTTGGATAGACCAGCGGTTGGTTCCCAACAGCCTTGTTTGCCATTCCTTCCATCTGTGGAGGGGTAGATGAGCCTACCAGGTACAATAGGTTTACAGTTACAAGAAGGATAGATGTAGACAGAGCTTTATATTGATCCCGCGGGGGAAATTCAGTTTGTCAATGGTATAGCGCACCGGTAATGAAACAAAGGACAATGGCAGTGCACCGGTAAACAAAGGACAGATTACTATACTGTATTAGCATTAACCCATTTTCACCTGGGAACGATTCTACAAATGTCTTCTAAATCCGGACATTTTTCTGAATACCCTAACCCTTTCATGTCAAGGATTGTATGTATGTATTGTATGTATTGGCCACCGACACCAGTCTGAAAATATGTTATTTCAGGAACCCCTCAGAAGCAAATATTCGCTCTGAAAGAATATATATTCAAAGATTTGTGCCGCATTTTCACGATTTAAAAAGAAATAGCAGACCTACAAGCTCATAGCGCGGCACTCGGTGCCGCAGTATGAGCTTGTAGATCTGCTATTTTTCAATAGCTAAAGTACAACATAATCCTTAAAACACCAAAAGGGGTTCCCGCCCAAAATGGGTTAAAACAGCAGAGTAAAGAAATGGCAGATAACGCACCAATTAGTCCAAGAGACAAGAGTTTAGATTGCAGATACTGTATGATGTGTTGGATTTACAGTATGTACACATATTGAAATGAGAGATACTGTTACTGTATGACGTGTTGAATTGATGTCATATTGAGATAACGGATGTTTGATTGATGTGACTTTTCCAACCCATGGATAGTGATGGTTGGATGAAAAGAGAATCTCTGGTGCAGGGCAGGCCAGACATTATCCTGCTTTTGAGTGAGATCATCGTGATCACCGGGAACATTGGACGATTGGTATTTGACACATCAGGTCTTATTGTTATATTATCCATTCTGACCTGAGATCAGATTCATACGAGGTTTCCACTGGACACACACTGGTCTGATTAACCCATTCTGACCTGAGATCAGATTGTAGAAATGTCAGTCGTTCTTCGATTCTTTAAAAAATAGCAGACCTACAAGCTCGTAGCGCGCCACTCGGTGGCTCGCTATGAGCTTGTAGATCTGCTATTTTTCAATAGCTAAAGCATAACGTAATGCAAACACCAAAATGGGTTCCCGGACAAAATGGGTTAAGGAGGTATGTACATCGACATGTACTGTAAATAAAAAAAACGTTGAAATAAATGCTTAAACATGTACGTAATGTTAGAGACCACAGAAGTGAACCTTTCAAGCCTGTTTTCTCAACTCGCTGTTTTCTGCAAGACATTACTCTATGAGCCATATCTCCAAAACTGGTGGGTCAAACTGAACAACCAATATCTCTATTTGAAGCTTTCTTATGACATGGAAAAAACGAAAATTCTAAATAATCCAATGGCAGTCCCTCAGTAAAATGTAGTCACATGTATCTCTAGTGGTCTGGTGTAGGGGGGGAGCAGTTAGGGGTTATAAGTGTCTTTCCCAGGGACACCGACACATTGCTGAGAGCTGGAATCATACCTCGGACCTCCACAGTCTTAGTCTAAGTGCCTCTCAGAGGCCATGGGACATTACGTGATTTTGGGTGTGACAGTAGAGTGATAGTACAGTACAGTACAGTACAGTACAGTACAGTACAGTTCAGTTCAGTAGAGGGACCCCCTGGGGACCCAACTATGTCATTTCTCGACTGTTTCGGACGCGGGATGGCGCGCCGGAACCGACCCGCCCCCCTGGGCGCGTTCCTGGGGGTCTGGATGTATCGTGGACCCCCCCCCCCCCGGTGACCCCCACACGGTAACGCTGTCATTTCTCGACCGTTTCTGATGCGGGGCGGCTCGTCACAACCAGGGCCGGCTCCCTGGGTGCCTTCCTGTGGGTATGGAAGTTTCCGGGGACCCCCACATGGGAGTTGCACCACTCAGTTCACACGGGTGTGATTTTCTTTGTGGTGTGTTTGGGCAGACGGCAGCATGTGAGAGTAGAGAACAGCCACTGCACGTCATGTACAGTAGTTGCAGACAATATTCCCCCTGTTACGGGCATGGCACTATTGATATACACGTGTCCACATGTGCATATCAATAGTGTGTCTGCACAAACAAATAGATTTATTTCCAGTACCAGTTCCAGTCTGTAGCACACAGACCCTATACCAGTGTAAAGTAACTAAGTACTTTTACTTAAGTACTGTACTTAAGTACAATTTTGAGGTATTTGTACTTTACTTCCAATTTCCAGTACTTTTACTTCTACTCCACTACATCTCAGAGCCACAATTTTTACTTTTACTCCACTACAATTATTTGAAAACTTTAGTTAATATAGTTACTTTGAAGATTTTAATTTTGATTAGAAAACATACATTAACCACTTCAACATCTTCCTACATTTCGGCCATTTGAAAATATGCGTTGCGACGCATTGTGAGCTTGTAGATCTGCTATTTTCAATAGATTTTGTACACATCTTTTACTTCTGCACAATACTTTTACTTCACAGTACTTTTAGTACTTTAAGTACATCTTGATGCCGATACTTTTGTACTTTTACTCAAGTACATTTTCAATTCCATACTTTTACTTCTGCCTTAGAAGTAGTTCTAAATTGCAGTATTGGTACTTTTACTTAAGTAAAACAATTGAGTGTACTTTTTCCACCACTGCCCTATACTACGTGTGCTCATGGATGACTGGAGGGTTTGACAGCCGCTCAGCAAGACTGTGGCTGTCAGAAACACTCGCCTCGGCCTCGCTGCCCCAGAATCCCCCAGAACTGTCAAAGCTGTCCTGGAGCCATGTAATCTGTCCTTCCTTCCCCTCATGTATATATATACTAGTGTACGCTCAAGGCTTCATCAAGGCTGAGTAGAGAAAGTATGGGAAGGAAAAAGAAGCGAGACAAGCAGTGGTGGGAAAAAGTAGGCCGACTATTTTTTTTTTTAACTTAAAGGACACCTTTAGTTTTTTTCAACCAAGGTTCATGTTTTAGGTTGTTATTAGAGAAAGTAAAAGATGATATAATTATATTTTTTCATTTGCTGCTTTCTTTTGTTTTAGCGATTTTAGCTATTTTTGACAGGTGGGCGGGGGCATTCGAACATGGGGCTAAATACGTCTATTTAAATAATATTATGGCCTACTAGACCCCAAGAAATTACATCTGGCCACAAAAGATCACAGGATCTACTGAATGTGAACTTAAGGTAGCCCTAAAACGAAAGATGAAAAATAATTAACACTCATCCTTTACTTTCTCTAATAACAACCTAAAACATGAACCTTGATTGAAAAAAACTAAAGTTGTCCTTTAAGTAAAAGTATCAATGCTGCAATTCAGAAATACTCAAAATACATGTTTTTGTTGAGTAAAAGTACACACGTATGGGCATCAAAGTGTACTTAAAGTATACCAAAAGATGTAGTGTAGTGGAGTAGAAGTAAAACAAACAATTGAAAACAATCTAGTAGAGTAAAAACTCTAATTCCTACTTAAGTGCAGTACTTGAGTAAATGTACATGGAGAAGCCCTCGACGGGGGCCATGAAGAGTGGGGGTTAATCCACCGTGTCCCATGGTCTAATCAGAGTGGAAATGGGATGGACCGGACTGTCTGGAATACTAAGGTTTTGACCCAAACCATGTCCCATGGTCTAATCAGAGTGGAAATGGGATGGACCGGACTGTCTGGAATACTAAGGTTTTGACCCAAACCGTGTCCCATGGTCTAATCAGAGTGGAAATGGGATGGACCGGAATACTAAGGTTTTGACCCAAACCATGTCCCATGGTCTAATCAGAGTGGAAATGGGATGGACCGGAATACTAAGGTTTTGACCCAAACCGTGTCCCATGGTCTAATCAGAGTGGAAATGGGATGGACCGGACTGTCTGGAATACTAAGGTTTTGACCCAAACCATGTCCCATGGTCTAATCAGAGTGGAAATGGGATGGACCGGAATACTAAGGTTTTGACCCAAACCGTGTCCCATGGTCTAATCAGAGTGGAAATGGGATGGACCGGACTGTCTGGAATACTAAGGTTTTGACCCAAACCATGTCCCATGGTCTAATCAGAGTGGAAATGGGATGGACCGGAATACTAAGGTTTTGACCCAAACCGTGTCCCATGGTCTAATCAGAGTGGAAATGGGATGGACCGGACTGTCTGGAATACTAAGGGTTTGACCCAAACCGTGTCCCATGGTCTAATCAGAGTGGAAATGGGATGGACCGGACTGGAATACTAAGGGTTTGTAGCTCAGGGCTATTATGATTGTGGGCCTACTTTAGTAGCAGGAAATCTGACTTGTTTTAATCAGAGGGGCTTATCAGGATTCCAAGGAAATAAAGGAGGGAAGCAGACAAGGTTATTCAGACCGTTAAATACCCCTTTTCTGTTGTTTTCTTTTAAGCTAAAAAAAGAAAAGGGGATCTAGAAAATCATGGTCTCCTATATGTCTGAATGCCACGTGTCCCTGGAAGCCTGTGCTCAAGGTTGTACTTTATTGTTTCATCTTGTGTACACTGTACATACTGTAATGCAGCAGCATGTAGATAGCATACGTTCAAACAACAAAAACACAGCAAGCAAAGGGATAGAACAATGAGTGCAAGAAAAAGCATTCTAAGAGTTAAAATAAAATAAAATAGTAACATATGTACATACGGTATGTGCATGTTTTCCCTGTAGTAGCCAAAGTTAGGTAAACTTGTATACTTGGGTAAACTTATATATGTTCCATACAACACAATGTAGTGTACTTGAGGTTATGTTCAGTATATACAGCATTTTTAGTTTTAAAAGGTGCAATTACAGCCTGATAGTGCAAGGGGGGGGGGGGGGGGTAGCGTTTTCCTGTACTGTGTGTTATAATATGGATTGGAGTTCAAGGCATGATGTGCCTCCTGAACATTGACGATAGTATGAAAGTTCGTTTGATTGTCAGACCTGCCAGGGTATTAATTTGGTTGGTATTGTTCAATCTCTCCCTTGAACAATATATATTGCATGTGGTCTACTTGAAGCTTGTTTGACAATGCAGTGTGGAAATGATCTGTTGCATTACATATACTCTTCTTTGTCATGGTTACAGTCTCCGAAGAGGTATCGTTTTTGCTTAAACCATTAAAAACCGAAAAAGCATCTTAAATTTGAGCTATATACAGCACATTAGTTGGCTATTAAAAAAAAATAGCAGATCTACAAGTGCATATAGTGCAGCGTGTGACTTGGTGACGTGTCACTCCGTGCTGCGCTATGACCTTGTAGATCTGCTATTTTTGAAAATTTGTGATAATCTTTGAATATATACGAATTTTTAAGTCAAATCATCTCGATGGTGGTCCGCGGCCAAATACATATCATTTTGAGGTTCCTTGACATGAAAATATAAGTACTTTTTCCACCACTGAGTATACTGCTGTGATGGTGAGGAATAACACACATGGTCTGAGGTTTGAATCCTGGCACTGCTTTATTTTCATGCCTCCCCTTGCTTTCCTTGCTCAGGTTTCTTAAGCCATCTGTTTAAATACAGGAAAAAAAAGGTGCACGATTCTTGCTCAAATGTGAATCTCAATTTTACTTCTCAATTTTAATTCACCAGCAGGCTCTTTCTGACTTGTTCTGCCCTGGTTCAGCCTTGTTTATGTTGAATTTGCTAAAACATCTGCAGTTTTGGAAAAGACTAAAAACAAACATGTCACCATGCTGCACCTGTGATGTTCCATTTTACTGACACCAAGTTTAAAATAAGAATTGAGTGCACATATCGTATCAATACGAAGCAACTGAAAAACACCTTATTTCAATCGTAGTGGATGGAGAGTAAGGATTTTTGTCCAACCACGAAACAGCAACCAATGGGTGTGAAGAGGGGCACAACCATGGGCGGGACAAAGGATGAATTGAGATCATGATTCTCACACCACATTTTTTGGGGGATTAAACCAGATCTAGCCTTTAACACTACCGGTGCCCGGCTGTATAGCACACCCAGTCGGTAACGATGGAAGTTGAAGATCAATATGCAATACCCGTTGTACCCGTGTCAGAGTACCCGTTCCACCCATCTGTCTGTGTCTCTTTTATGCCCATATTGTCTGTGTCCTTTTTATGGAGAACAGGCCAGCTCCATATATGGAGCATGGACAGGGGCCCTGTCCAGAGCTCGGGCAGAGGGGATTGCACTCCCTGTGGGGGCTTTTTTCAGTTGAAGCACAAAGGAATGTCTGAGAATGTAAGTATAAGAATCATACAAACAATTAAGACAACACATGAAACAAAAGAAATACAATACACTACACTACACTACACTACTGTATAATACCAAACCTTTACAAAAAAAGATAATACAATACAGAGTACAGACAATACAATAAAATACAATACACGGTTCTTGAGTACGTACTGTACGTACAGACAGATATACAGAGACATGGTGAATTTATAGGTAGATATGCTGCTGTCACATGTTTTGCAGTTGAGGGTTTGTGCTTGACAGTGCAGTCTGAAACTCTAAATTATATATTTCGTGATGTTCAGGGTGTTTGTCCACTGAAGTGAAAAATGCTCCTCTACTCTTTCAGTTCTATACTCACATGAACCTGTGCCGAAAGCCATTGGTACCAAAAACTAGTTACAAATAACCTTTCTCCAAAGGCTGTGGAATGGGAAAGTACAACCTTTCTGCTGTTGTAGTAGGGTAGTGTAATCAACTGTGTGGTAAACTCGGCTGCAGACAGATTTTACATCTTTAACACGTTTAAGGTGAACATAGAACTGTTGTTGTTGTTGTGGGTAAATTGCCACAAAATGTGCAGTAACGTCAATAAATTGATTTCCACTTGTTGGGATGTTCTCTCACAAGGTATAATCCATCACTCTTTTGGAATAAATGCCCATTTTAGCACTGTGTCAAATGCTCTGATTGATCTAGTCTGGTTAGTTAGTTTTAGACAGTCAAGATTACACAAGCATAATACAACATTCGTATGCATGTGTTTACAGTATCAGTGGTTCCCAAAGTGGGGTCTGGGGACCCCCAGAGGTCCTTGAGGGAGTTCCAGGGGGTCCCCAGCTAAATGATAGTTTGGAACCAAATGGACCCTTATGGGTCTGTAACTCTGAGAGTGTACAAATGGACCCGTCAGGGGGTCCATTTGGTTCCATTTGTACACTCTCAGAGTTAAATTAACATTGATTTTACATTGGGGGCCCCAGAGATAGAAATGCCATTACATGGGGGTCCGTAGACCAATGCATGTCAAACTGGGGGTCCTTGAAATGAAACTGATTGAGAATCACTGCTCGAGCCGCAAATATCTTCTCTTATGGGGGTCCCTCCCTGGCAGATCTCTTCAAATTGGGATCCGCGGGCTAATTAGTGTCAATTTGGGGGTCCTTGACATGAAAAAGTTTGGGAACCACTGGTCTAGATATAGTCTGTGGGTCTGTCTGTCTGTCTGTCTGTCTGTCTGTATATCAGTCCACGGGGCAGATACAGAAGGAAAAGTACATACAGGCTAAGGGCGAAAACATAGTCTCTCTCTGGCCTTCGGCTGTCCCACCTCGCGGAGGAGACAATAAAATGTGGGAGTTAACAGGAAACGCTCAATGAAGGTGAACATCATTGTGTGTGTGTGTGTGTGTGTGTGTGTGTGTGTGTGTGTGTGTGTGTGTGTGTGTGTGTGTGTGTGTGTGTGTGTAGAGGAAGAAAAGGCAGGGTATACAACACTTTTTGTTTTGTTTTTCTTCTTACCGATTATTTGATCGGCCCAAAACGTTGTGTTTATTGTCATGAGTTGTCACGATCCGAGTTGTGCTTTGTCCGCGGGCGTAAACGTCTTTAACTTAAATAAATACTTTTTTAAACGTCTATAGAGAAAATGAACGGGGAATTATTTCCTGTGCCACTCGTCCTTCTGAAAGAGGAAACACTCTATATTAGTGAGGTAGGGCTAGGGTTTTTTTTTTTTTTTTAAGATATTTTTTTTGCGGCTTACGCCTTTTATTGATTTTTTGAAGGGACAGACAGTAGGCTGACAGGAAACGGGAGAGAGATGGGGGGATGACATGCAGTAAAGGCCGTGTCGGGTCCGGGAGTCGAACCCGCGGCACACTGCGACTGGATTACCAGTCCGGTGCCCAGACCGTTACGCTACGGCCTGGGCCTGGGCTAGGGGTCTTTGAAGGAGTTCCAGGGGGTCCCCAGCTAAATGATGGCTTGGAACCAAATGTACCCTTATGGGTCTGTAACTCTGAGAGTGTACAAAGGGAACCAAAATAACAGGTCCATTTGGTTCCATTTGTAAACTCTCAGAGTTAAATTAACATTGATTTTACAATATAAAGAAATATAGGGGCCATGCAACAAGGTTGTGTCTTGCGTGTGTCTTAGGTGTGAGTGAGGCCTTACTGGGCACGGAAGACACACACACACACACACACACACACACACACACACACACACACACACACACACACACACACACACACACAGTTGTTTTTCAAGGAGAGGACATGCATACACAAAACCGATGTCGCCTGCATGGGAAAGAAAACATATTTGGTGGCACGGAGGTTCTCAACTATCTGTTTCATTTATTCTTTTGCCAGGGGTCTACATTTTTAGCTTCTCCTTGAAGTCAACAATATACTGTAGTACTCAGATTGTTTTTACTCAAGCAACAGTAGTAATACCAGAATTTATAGTAGAATGCAAATACTCATTCATTCACCATGGATTGGTTTAATGTACGTTTTGTAATGATAGTCTAAATCTACAAAGCAAATATTAATTCATGTTTTGACTGTATTGTAGGAAACTGAACAACATTTGCCCCTGAAATGTCATGGAGTTGAAAAGTATTGAACAATGGAAAGTAGCTCAAAATTCTACTTGTCAGTGAATGTATACTTAACCCATTCTGGGCGGGAACCCCTTTTGGTGTTTTAGGCAAATGATGTTCAGTGTGGGTAAAGCAATGTAATAGATCACATTACTGATAGGGGGGGTTGTTTCTCCTGTGTGGATCTGTTACACGGAAAAGTGTGTCCCAGTATTAATCTGTGTACGTCCCAACATGCATTTCACTGGTGACCCGGAAGTGGACAGACAAACAAACAGCGATCGCTAAATTATTAGATACTGTAGATGTTAGACCTACAAGCTCATAGCGCGGCACTCGGTGCTACGCTATGAACTTGTAGGTCTGTACATGGGTTTTTCAGAAAACTGTCAAGATTTAGAAGGCATTTGTAGAATCGTCTCCAGGTCAAAATGGGTAATGTCAAGACCTAATGTACAAGGATGACACAATGTTCTCCTGAGTTTTTCTTAGTCTATGACCCTGTGAGAATGATGAATCATGATGACCCACTTCTGGGCTTTTGATGCAGCAGCAGTTGAGAAGCTAGAGTTTTATGTGCACACTTATAGACACACTGGGCTTAACAAAACAGATGTTGCCTCAGCATAGCTATTGGTGCACCACATCTCTCTGGAGTTTACTATGATACTGAGAGTGCAGACAAAAAGATACAAGCACATCACACTTCCTGCATGTATTAACAGTTCTACTGCGTAACCCACGTTCCCCGCTATTTAATCCAATATTCTACGCTGCCTAGATTGTCTTATTACCTTTGGATCATACGCCGAAGTATTTGCAGCTTTGAACCACGAAAATCTGGCGAAAAATAGTCTGATGGTTTGTTGTTGATGAGAAAAACAGGCCGCCATTACAATGCGAAATGGAAACAGCCTCCACAGCATGTTGTAGTCCAAACAAACAGCTCGTCCACTTGCATTGGGCTCATTTTCCCAGAAGCCCTAGCAGCCCAGAGGATGGCTTGATTTCTGGTTTCGTCATCATAACGCGACGGCCTCGTCACCAGGTCTGGGACAAATCCGCTCTTTCTTTTTAATTATTTTAAAACGGCAAATTAAACACATTAAACAAATAGCGGGTTTAGCGTATTAAGCAGTGGGGAATGCTAGATTACACAATTTAAAGCCCTCCAAGGTGTTTTAAGGATGTTTTAAAGGGCCACTTCACCCCTTTTGCAACCAGATCTTATTTGAATGATGTTTGGGAGACAAGAAACACTTTCCTGGGGTTTTTACGTGGTTAATATGTGTTTTTAGATATTTTAGTATTTCAAACTGTCCATGGGCTCCATGATGTCATGGACACTGCGGGCTCACTTCCTTCCTGGACTACAATCCCCATAATGCTTTGGTGCACTGCTCCTCCTTGTGGATAGGGGAGGGCTGTCTTATACTGAGACAACATGTAGTCCAGGAAATAGGTGAGCCCAGTGTCCATGACATCATGGAAACTTGAAATACTGAAATAACTAATACTGTTACTTGTCTCCAAAACATCATAAGATCTTGTTACAAAATGGGGTGAAGTGGCCCTTTAAGAGAACATTCCCATCAGTGTTGATTTCATTGACTAATACTAAAGCTGCTATAAGCAATAATATGTCAAAAATGTAATGACTTTGTTTTTTATTTATTTTGTGGTATTCAGACAGCCAGCAATGAGTAAAACGCTCCCAAAAAAATGTAGTCTCTGTGACACATCTAGGGGCCACAATCTGCATTCAAAGATATTCTTAGAAGCTACCTTTTTTCACGGAAACTAAAAGAAAACTAAGCTATGATGACAAAAAATAAGACTCAATATATTGACAACTTCGTCAACAAATAAAAACTAGACTAAATGTTAGGAAGGGACTAGTGGACAAGAGATCCAGTATAAGTCATTTTACACTTGGTTGCATGCTGAAAATAGCAAAATGCATTTTAGTCGACTAAATCAACTGTAGATTTAGTCGACTAAAATCTTTTGACATGTAGTTGACTAAAACTTGACCAACACTAAAAGGTGACAAAAATGTGACTAAAACTAAAGTTTCATTCCAAACACTATGACTAGACTCAAATAGAATAATTTGCTGCCAAAAACAACACTGATTCCCATTGGAATGGCCGCATTCCTGTAAGTAACCCAGCAGCAGGGCTGCCCGCGGTCTCATGCCATGGATAACCACCTGGACTCACTGATTGGTACTATCCACTAGCCCTGAAACATGAATGTCCAGTCACAACGCTATACTTCGCCCTGTTTTGCGCAGCTTGCTACATTTACTACGTCAAAGTCTACATAAATGTTTCCGATTTTCAAATAAAGTGCTCACACCTGGGCCACGGATGTTAGACTTTTGAACGGGCTGGTATTAGCACCTGTGCATTCCGTATTGTTCCGTAAAAAAAGCATTTTTATCCGACCGCCGGAAGGTTTGCAGACTGTCATTGATTCATTAAACGGATCCCTGGCTAATAAGACAAATGTCTTTAACATTATACTTGCCCTCTATAACTAAAATTACAAAATAACACCTTAAATATTTTATTTCTTTCATAAAATGTATGAAAGAAATAAAATATTTCTCTATTTAATAGAGAATCTTTCACTCAACAGGAACTGCTCCCGTCGCAAGTTGATGATGTCATATGTCCAATTGTCCATGTGTGGTCCAGCCCTATGGAATGTATGGAATGCACGTGCTAATAAAAAAAACGTAATACTTCCTAAAGTTAATATGAGCATCAAAGCGTGCATTCCATAATTCCATAGGGCTGGACCACACATGGGCATTTGACATCATCAACTTGCGACAGGAGCAGTCCCTATTGAGTGAAAGATTCTCTATTTATGAAAGAAATAAAATATTTAAGGTGTTTTTTATTTAAAGCGCAAATAACATGCATTTTAAAACTGCTTTTAATATTTATTAATCATATGGTCTATGTCCCTCAAAGTTATTTCTAATGGTTTGAGCCTCAATCACCACTCTGGGGGGTGCTGATATGCAGATTATTTAATATTTGAGTCATTATAATACTGATGCTAGATAAAACCAGGCTTGTTTCCATTCCATGCCAGCTTGGAAAATCAACAATGGTGGACATTGTAAACAAAGTGGAAATGCAAATTTGGAACTGAAGACTGAAGAAGAGGAGGAATTATACAAAGTAGGGTGACATTGTTGACATCACGATGAGGCCAAAATCAGTCGAGCTGTTCCTGAGAGCAATTTCCATTAAAACAAAATTGGTTATTTGTGGGGATAGAAAACACACATGGGAGCCCCAAAAACACAAAAGAAATAGAAAAAGTAGAATTTTATGTTATAGGTCCTTTAATTGTTTTAGTAATAGAGGGCAAGTATAATGTTTTAAGTCATATTTTGTCGTATTAGCCAGGGATCCTTTTAATGAGCTAAAGCAGTCCACAAGTTGAACCACGATGGTCGGTCTTCTTCCCTCATCTTGTATTGCAGACGAGTTACTGTTACACGGTTATAGTTTTTCAGAAATGTCTGGATTTAGAAGGCGTTTTTTAGAATCAGCCTCGGGTCTAAATGGGTTATATGCTGGTTTAAAAACAATCAGGATGGAATTAAAAAGGGTGTCAGTGCATCAGCAAATTCTGAATCGTTGCCTTACTAATGCACTGCTATACCCTACACCACCAGGGTTACCCGTGTCATTTGTTGCTACTCCTCATTCACGGCCAGAGTATTAAATTAAGTTTCCTTTAGTGTCCGCCTGCTAATCCTCTTTCTGCTTGTCTGTTTTCATTTTTGTCTAGAGCTTTGTTGTTGTTGTCCAGAATGTCCACTGCTGAGCTGCAGCATACTGAAGTCTAGCTGGCGGTCTGCTTTCACTGTCTGGCCCAGCCAGGGTGGCATGGGAAATCAACACCTAGACAAATGTTTTGGTTGGTATGTTAATGCACATGACCTGCCACTCAGGTTGCTAAATTACAAATCATTTGGGGTAAATACTCTGGTTCCTCCTATAAAGTGGTGAAAGATGCAGTGCAATATGTTTCGACATACATTTAGTAGACACAGTATTTAACCACATGAATCCTAGTATTATTACCTATAAAGGGCATGACGTGAATGGGCAAACATTCAGCAAAAATAGCCGATCTGCAACCTTGCACTGTAGATCTGTTATTTTCGGCAAAGATATATATATATATGTAGACTAGAGGGGAAACGTATGGCTATGAGACACCTGGGGGACCCTTGTCATGGTTAATACAGGACATAGTATAGAGGTATAGATTGTTGCTCTGCTCATCACCATTTTATTTATAGGATTTTTCTTGACGACTCCTTGTTTCCTTCTGTCACAGTTTGTTTAAAACCTATGAGAGAGAGGGTCATCCATGTCTCGTGATGAAGATCTTTTTAAAAGGCGTGCAGGTTTGCTCATTAGTGAGAGCAGCTTGTGTACGCTGACTTGCTGAAAATTTGATGACAAAGGCGATATGAAAAGAAAGTAATTTTGACAATTTGGGTTGCTTATTGTCCACACTGGTTTGTCATGTCTTTTGCGTCTTGTTTGACTTTGTCGTTTGGGGTGTCGTCGGCACAAATTACTGCTAAATGATCGTTAGTAGAATGTGACAGCTTGTGCGTGTGTGTGACTGTGCGTGTGTGCGTGCGTGCGTGCACATCACTTTCTAATCATAAACACGTTAAGGGCAAGTACTTGTGAGCCTGAGGGTGTCTGGTTGCTATAAGTATGTGTTGTGCGTACTACGTACAATACATGGGTGACTATTATAATAATAATAATATAATAATAATAATAAAACTTTATTTATATAGCACCTTTCATGACATGAAATGCAGCTCAAAGTGCTTTACAGAACAATGGAGAATAAAAGAAAAGCAAGGCAACGACATTAAAAAACAAGCAGTAATGCAGTACAGTGAGGACATGAAAAATAAAAAATAAAAGATCAATTAAAGGCAATGTTGTAGAAGTGGGTCTTGAGCTGAGCTTTAAAAATGTCTACAGAGGCTGCCTGACGAAGGTACAGTGGGAGCTTGTTCCATGCCGACGGCCCGTAGAAGCAAAAAGCTGCTTCCCCGTATTTTTTAGTTGCCATTTTTTGGGCAAAGCGAGCAGGCCGGCGGTGGAAGACCTTAGGGGGGGCGGTTTGGGACATATTTAGGCAGGCAGTCATGTAGGTAGGAAGGTGCGACACCATTGAGAGCTTTATAGACAAGTAAAATAATTTTAAAATCAATCCTAAAAACAACCGGAAGCCAGTGCAGTGATGCCAAAACTGGAGTAATATGTTCTCTCATCTTAGTTCTAGTTAAAACTCTGGCTGCTGCATTTTGGACAAGTTGTAATCTGTCAGTTGTTTTCTTAGGCAGTCCTGAAAAAAGTGCATTGCAGTAATCAAGCCGAGAAAAAACAAATGCGTGGATTAGCGTTTTTGCATCGTTCAAGGACAAATAGGCTCGGATTCGTGCAATATTTCTAAGGTGAAAAAAGGCAATCTTGGTGACATGATTAATGTGTGAATTAAAGTTAAATTCAGAATCAATAATAACCCCCAGGTTCTTTACTGTACTGTTAGTTTCTACAGTTAGGTTGCCAAGTCTGCTTATTATTGATTCTTTCTGCTCACTAGAACCGATTATGAGAACTTCTGTCTTATCCTCATTTAGCTTGAGAAAGTTCTCACTCATCCAACATTTGATGCTAGACAGGCAGGTCAACAGCGGGTCTAAAGCACAGGGATCATCTGGAGCCACAGAAATATATAGTTGGGTATCATCAGCATAGAAATTGACTCCGTGATTGGTAATGAGTTCGCCCAATGGCAGTATGTACAAGGAGAAAAGCAGAGGGCCAAGAATCGAGCCCTGTGGAATATCAGAACTGATGTCATGTTTGTCTGAGGTCTGAGGTAGGAGGAAAACCAGGACAGGGCCGTACCAGACAGGCCTATCCAGTGCTCCAGACGCTGTATTAAAATTGAATGGTCAATCGTGTCAAATGCAGCCGTTAGATCTAGAAGTAAGAGAACGGATACATGTTTCTTGTCAGCAGACACCCTAAGATCATTCATTACTTTTACAAGTGCTGTTTCTGTGCTGTGACCTTTCCTAAAGCCAGATTGGAATTTATTGTGGACATTATTGTTCTGTAGAAACACATCCAATTGATGGAAGATGCATTTTTCTAAAACCTTGCCCAGAAAGGGTAGATTTGAAATGGGTCGATAGTTACCCAAAACAGCGGGATCAAGATTGTGTTTCTTGAGTAGGGGCCTAACTACAGCAGTCTTCAGTGAGTCTGGGAAGACGCCTGATTGTAGAGAGCTGTTTACAATTTTTAGGATATCTCCAATCACACTGTCTAAGACCTCTTTGAGAAAGGTGGTGGGAATTGTTTCCAATGAACAGGAGGATGATGTCATCTGTGATATGGTTTTGCGGAGTTCGTATTCATCAATTGCGCAGAACGATAATAGGCTCCCCCTGGAGAGATCTACCCTGGGACCATTAGCTGCTGTTTGAAGGTTTCCATTCATAATATCAGCTCTAATGTTAAAAATTATTTATAAAATAAAATTAATTATAAAACAAGCTTGATATAGGCCTACTTAAGAGGGTTTCTTGAATCTTGACTGTTATAACAGGTAAGCTGCTATCAGTTCTCAGTTTGCAACTGCTAAAGCAGTGGTTCCCAAAGTGGGGTCCGGGGACCCCTAGGGGTCCTTGAGGGAGTTCCAGGGGGCCCCTAGCAAATGTACCCTTATGGGTCTGTAACTCTGAGAGTGTACAAATGGAACCAAATGGACCCTAACGGATCCATTTGGTTCCATTTGTACACTTTCAGAGTTAAATTAACATTGATTTTACAATACAAAGTGGGGTCTCAGAGATAGAAATGCCATATCTTGATGAGGGTCCGTGGGATAATTTGTTTGGGGGTCCTTGACATGAAAAAGTTTGGGAACCACGGCTAAAGGAGATATTGAGCAAGTCTTACGACAGTAAGAAAAAAAAAGTGAATACCCATCGACCCATTTAATCCTCCATCCATCCATTATGATGTACTTAGTATGGTATGAAGTATATTAAGGAATGTTTGATACGTTATTTAAATGTTAAGTAATTGTGGATTAAAGTTCTCAATTGACACAGCTGATTTCAGTCAGACTCATCTGGATTCAATTGAAGCCAGCATGTCTTCTATATATGAATAGATGTATGACACATTGAGAGCTTGTAGATCAGCTAGGGAGTGCAGTGCCTGGACTTGAGTCGGTCGGAGTCGGACCCACGGTTCTCCAGAACCACCACAAAAGGCTCTGGTCAGGCTCTGCCAGTGGGCCTAATCAGCCTAAATCCCCTCACCTGTGCAATTTCCAGGCCTCTGCCTCAGCCAATTTATTACCATGGCAACCCCACACCTGACAATTGATTAGCCTACTTAACCAGTCCACTTTTCACAGTCAGTCAGTTTGCCCTCTTCACACACTGGCAGATACAGAGATCTCCATGTGGGACACAGACGGACAGTTAAAACGGATTCTATGACAAGTTGGGTATCATTAGGTTCCCAAGTTGCATCGTTCTCAATTATGCCGGTAGCCGACGGGCACGTACAGGTCCAGTATGACTAAAACACCAGAGGAAACAGTGCTAATGTGCTAATGTGACTGCCATGGTGGCTCCTTTCACGATGTTCAGCCGTGATATTTTATTGTGCTTTATTCCACGCATCATAATGAAGGTACAAGCTTCTCGTGATGCAAGTAGCAGAAGAGAAAACCACACACATTGACGGCCCAGAAAACCAACAGGTGCGCTTCAGTGTTGTGTACACAGCAGTCTGCGAGAGCGTATCACTGTCTGTGCATAATGGATCGCTCCCTAGAGAGGGAGGTATAAATGTGAGAACGACCCATATCATTAACCCATTTAGACCTGCGGACAATTCTACAAATGTCTTCTAAATCCTGACGGTTTTCTGAAAAAAACTATGTTTCTATGTCAGTGGTTCTCGCAGTCTTATCTCTTATCACAACAATGATGTAGTTCTGATGGAGGCAGAAGTAAGTTCCTAACGGCGAGAGTAGGAGGAATCGATGAGTAATCAGAGGTTATGTAACGTGTCCCACACAGATGGTGCTCTCAGTCAGGATCCCCTGTGTGCCTGGGAAGAGTAAAGTTCTACCACAATAATAACACAACAGAGCTGCAACAATATAAGCTCTATATATATTAGCCCCATATGTGCCCTCTCCCTACGCTCATTCTGTAGCTCCGAGATGAGGTCACACCCTGGGCCCCTCCCACCGTGGTTCAGAAACGGCGCATGTTTCCACAAGGAACGCTTCTTATCCTTTTCTGCACAATGAATCCAAAAAGTGAAGGGCTAAAAAAGTTTTACACTAATTCAAACTCAGCCCGGCCGAGAAAATTCAACTTTAAACGCTTACACAAGCGTTACAGCGGTTGTTTAGCATGTTTGTCAAGGAAGTTGAAAAGCTTAAGCACCTCCCCGGCGTCCTCCCCTGGTCGAAAGTAGAATTACATTTCCAACTGACTTCAGTTCACTCGACATGCACGCACACATGCACGACTTCCTTGATAAACATGGAAGCGGCTGACTAAACAACCGCTGTAACGCTCGTGTAACCGTTTAAAGTTGGATTTTCTTGGACATTGCTAAGTTTGAATTAGTGTAAAACTTTTTTAGCCCTTCACTTTTTTTATTCATTGTGCAGAAAAGGGTAAGAAGCGTTCCTTGGCCCAGGCCGTAGCGTAACGGTCTGGGCACCGGACTGGTGATCCAGTCGCGGTGTGCCGCGGGTTCGACTCCCGGACCCGACACGGCCTTTACCGCATGTCATCCCCCCATCTCTCTCCCGTTTCCTGTCAGCCTACTGTCTGTCCCTTAAAAAATCAATAAAGGCGTAAGCCGCAAAAAAATATCTAAAAAAAAAAAAAAAAAGAAGCGTTCCTTGTGGAAACATGCGCCGTTTCTGAACCGCGGTGGGAGGGGCCCAGGGTGTGACCTCATCTCGGAGCTACAGAATGAGCGTAGGGAGAGGGCACATATGGGGCTATATATATATATATATATATATATATATATATATAGCTATATATAAATGAAAGCAAGCAAGGTAGACAGAGTTTCTAATGTTGAAGTTCTGATTTCTGTGTTTACTGTACAGTATGTACCTGTGTATTTGTTTTTTAAATGCCCAATTGCTCAACACATCTACATATTCAGTCCAGAAGCCGTTCTTAGCACATGGGCACACGTGTAGTAGCAAAGAAGCCTGATTTAGCTCTTGAGTGAATGTATGAATAATTACTTGCTATAGTTTTCTCAGCTTAATGCCGCTTTGAATTGCCATTGTGTAACTTACATTTTGTTTCTATAGATAGGCTGACTGTTGACTTTAGGGTGGTCTTCGGGAGATGGTGCCTATTACCGTTTTACTGTACGAAATGTGGCGGTGACCTGTCATAACAGATTGAGTCCCAAATAGCCCTCTGTCATCAAGTTATAGTCTAAAAAATCTCCCAGTTAGACGATGATGATGCGGTCTGGTATTGTTTGGCTGATTCCACCCTGTAATGCCACAGTAATTATGCTCCATTAGCATTGATTAGCTGCTATTACCTGTGATGATCCCTCTTTTTCAGAAGAGTCTTTTGTTCATTGTGTCTGAGCTCACAAGCAGCACTGCAGGACCTGTTACATAGTGAAGTTTCCAGCCTGGCTGTGTTGATTTAATCCATTTAGACCTGAGGACGATTCTACAAATGTCTTCTAAATCCTGACAGTTTTCTGAGAAAGCTAAAAGCCTAAAACCCAGGCTCCCCCAGAGTTAGTGTCGGAAGTGTCCTTGAGCAAGACTGATAGTCGGATTTATGTGAGTGTTGGATTATCGGGACGTAGGAGGACTAACGCTACGCATCCTTTCTCAACACCACAATGAGGCAGGGCTGCAGCTGACCTGCTGGACTCACATCAACTGACTGAATTTCACAAATTCACACGTACTCCTAACCCATTCTGGGTTTATATGTTATACTTTAGCTATTGAAAAATAGCAGATCTACAAGCTCATAGCGCAGCATCGAGTGCCACGCTACAGGCCTGCTATTTTTGAAAAATCGTGAAAATGTGGTGCAAATCTTTTAATATATATTCTTTCAGAGCAAACCTTTTTAAGTCAAATCTTTGCTTCTGGGAGGTCCCTGGAACAACATATTTTCAGATGGGGGGTCAGCGGCCAATTACATATATTGTTGGGGGTCCTTGACATGAAAATGTTTGAGAACGACTGACATACTGTAGAAACATGGGGGTTTTCAGAAAACTGTCAGGATTTAGATTTAGATGTAGAATCGTCCTCGGGTCTAAATGGGCTAATCTCTTTTTTCAGAGGACTGGGAATCTGATGTGTGTCCAATGAGTCTAGTCAACACCAACTCGGGACTCCTGAATCCGCTCCTCCATACACTCCTATATCAACTGTAACATCAGTGTCTTGAGCTCTACAGAGTTGTTATAGCTAAGCTGTCGCGTACAGTATGTGGTGCAGTTCTTTCTTGCCTTTCCTGGCTTCGCCGCTGGGTTGGCTCCCTGCATAGTCTGGGATTGTCCAGGATTGTAATTGTCTGTCCTGATGAAGGTCTAAGTGACAGATAAGGTCGACCTAAATAAAGAGCTTTTCCCTGCTTTCCTACTATGACATGAAAAAAATAAGAAAAAAAAGAATCCAACGGCAGTCCCTCAGTCAAATTTCGTCACATATGCTCTATTGCCCTACGCACCTGTCACCAGCCTTTTGAGGTGTGCATCGGCCTTTTGATATAAAGTTGGCTCCCATATTGGTGTCAGTTTGCTTGCATCTATCGTTCCAAGCAAACGCCCTGCCAGCCTCATCCTTCTCTCTCTGACTTAGTCTGTGACCCATGGTATAGGTCCCCGGAGAGGACTACATTTTTTTATGTGGTCCGTGTAGACTCCATCCAGGGCCCTTTCCTGTTGTCAGGGATGTGCAGAGAGTGTTAGAGAGGCAAGGAGGGCTGAAATCCTGCAAGAGGGCACTTTTGGACAACAATAGCGAAAATAGCAGATCTACAAGCTTTTCGGGGCGTAACCCAGCACTCTTTAGCTAGTGGAGATGCGGTGTGTAACAACATGGATTTCGAAACTAATTTGTTCAATGCAAAAAATGCCAAGTTCAGGAGACTTCGGGAGGAAAAAAAAGCAATTCTCCTGAATGCTGCCTTCCGGGAATGGCATGGAAAAGAGGGGGCATAATTATGCATTTCTTCCACCATTAGAAAATGCTGCATTCGTGGTCTGGAGAGGGCAGTTGTTTTACAGACGGGTCAAAGGGCACGTCCCTGCCTGTTGTGCTGTGAGGGTCCACATCTCAGCGCCATACACAACATCATTGACCACTGTGTGGCTACGATACAGCCGCCTCTCTTGAGCTCTTCTCCCATGTTGCTTTTGATGCGTGAGGAGGGTGCAGGCAGGGGGTCCCGTCCATGCGTGCATGCTCCCCATCTGTGTCCTGTCTCAGCGAATACCACATTATCTTAATAAATATCTCAAGTTCATTTTATTGCATTTGGCCCGGCAGCCTGCGTGAGATTGTTTGTTGCTCCCTGGGCCTTAGATCTATCATATATTCTCTGCTGGATATCACAAACCTAGATCTGTGTCTGATTAGTGCTGGTTTTACTGGTGATCTTGAACTTCAGAGCCGTTATCCCATCTCCAGTCCAGATCTGAAACAGCCTGCGTTGCCAGAATGCTTTCATAAAAGTAGATAGATAGAAGATACTGTACCAAACACAAGCTCTTTTGGTTTTCAACCTTCTACAACATTGACTCCAGATGATTTACGCACTACAGTCATCTTTCTGGACACGAGGATCTATTAGGTTCACAGCCAGACGGAGTTCATTCCTAATACTATACAGTACATAATGTTGTGCACAGTGTATAGTGGTGGAAAAAGTATACTCAATTGTTTTACTTAAGTAAAAGTACCAATACTGCAATTTAGAGCTACTTCGTTACAAGTAAAAGTACGGAATTGAAAATGTACTTGAGTAAAAGTACAAAAGTGTCGGCATCAAAAGGTACTTAAAGTACTAAAAGTAAAAGTAGTCATTGTGCAGAATGTCCCATTTCACAAGTTCAAAATGTGTACACAATCTATTGAAAAAGCCAATCTACAAGCTCACAATGCGTCAAGTCTCGTGACACGTCACGTCACCATATATATATATTTTTTCAGCAAGTGTAAAAATCAGCCATTACGACGGCCTCAAGGCCCGCCAAAATACGTTTTAGTCGACTAAATCAACTGTAGATTTAGTGGACAAAAGTCTTATGATATTTAGTCGACTAAAATTAGACTAAACACTAAAACATTCCAGGTGACTAAAATGTGACTAAAACTAAATGAAAACGTTTCAAGAGATTAAAGAAAACTAAAATGGAAATTTGCTGCCAAAAACAACACTGGTCTATACTATCTCTAATGCTACCTGCCATGTTGTATTGTATGCTTTAGCTTGTCCCTGTCGTGCTGCATGTACTGTACTGTCCCCTTTCCCCCCCTGAGTTGATCTGGGGGAGACTATAGAACATACGGTAGATAATTACATGTCAAACACAGCCGTTGTGTAGGGAGGGGGAAAAAAAGATACATTTTTATTTTGCAAGGTTCCGCAACCCGCCTCCTTGAGGTCAAACCTCTGATGATAGTTTGAACTGAAGAGAACTCTGAAGCAAGTAGTTGCTTTGTTCTTTGAAAAAAGAAAAAGAAAAAATCCACCACAAATATTTAGATGGAATCCGGGGAGAATGGAAAATCTGTCCATTTGTAGATTAGCCTGGCATCTCTCTGTCTTGCCTTCCTCTTCCTCCTCCATCTTCACCTCAGCCCGCTCTCTGGTCTAAAAGCGTTGTCTAAATAAATAGCACAATGGGCTGGATTAGAACTGAAATATGGGCTGAAATAGAACACTTTTTTTTTTTAACAATATATTTATTGAATTTTCTTTTTTTTTGACAAACAGATAATACAACACAACAATACATAATACAGACAATACAATACAATTACTTAAAATGAAAAACAAACAAAAAACAAAACAATAACATACATATATAAGTACAGTATAATAAAATAATGGCACTTAGAATGGCAACAACAACAACAGAGTCCTTATGGCCACAAGACCCAAACAGCTGCAGAGAATACAATTAGACAATTTCCACCATTAAATAAGATAAATCATTAACCGTAATATACTGGATAAACCTTCCCCATATCTTATCAAACATCTTCTGTTTATTCTTCAAAGTATAAGTGATTCTTTCCAGAGGAAGACACAATGATAACTCCCTAAACCACTGAGCAATACTGGGTTTGCCTATCTTTTTCCACGATAAGGCTATAGCCCTTTTGGCGTGTAGTAAATATAAATCCAGGAATCTTTGTTCGCTACTCTGAATCTTATGGCCAGGTGGGTAAAGACCTAATAGAAACGGTTTTGGGTCAAGCTCAATATCTATCGACAATATCTTCTGAATCTCCCTCCTCACTTCTTCCCAAAACAATGGAAAAGTGTACCTTTGTCTTTACCACATCTGATACTGAAATAGAACACTTGAGTGCATTTAGCTAGACTCATTTGACTAATTGTATGTGCACTTTGGATTAGACTTGTACAGTACAGGATAAGGATGACGGGGTCAATAGTGTTCACACCAATATCAGAACATTCACTTCACTTCACTTCAGTTCATGTACTTTTATAAATAAAGATACATTGCTATGACCAAAAAAGGTGTAGGCTGAAGCTAATGAGCTTCACATAATATACAAATAAACAGAGTAATAAGTCTCTGTAGGAACAGGAAAAAACAAACAAAAAAAGAAAGAGAATAACAGAACCAATTTTTTCTTCTTACTATTGTGATAACAGTGGTTATCAGATCACAATACTTGATAGTACTGTACATGTATTGTTGTATATTACATGATAAAGGATATAGATGTATGTATGACTGTACATATACATAGATATCATAATATATTTATAATAGTCATACTATCAAATATAGGATCATAAGACAAACTTATATATCGTCTTGTTTTTAAACTTTTTCTTTAAACACATGGATTGAACTACATGTCCTCAGTTCCTTGTCACAGCATTTCCACAGACTTTCACAGAATACACAGTGATACATTTGTTATTACAAAAGTTGTATGTAGCATTTCTACGTTCATATTTGGTTTATTTTGTTTTATTTTTGAAGACAGTATGGAAGTACAGTAGCTTGTTGTGAGCTTTGTACAGAATCAACAGGGTTTCCAGATTGACTAGATCCCAGAATTTTAGTGCGTGGAGATCTATAAATAGGGCATTGGTAGGCTCACGGTACTATGCTCTCTTAATTATTCGTATAGCTCTTTTCTGTAGGATAATAATTGAATTGACGTTCAGTATTTCCCCATAACTCTCTACACAGTATGTCATTATATGGAACTATAAGGGAACAATATAATAAGTATAATGAGTTTTGATTCAACATTTCTTTTGATTCCGTTGAGCCAGAAAGGAAATGGTACACTGGGCTAGAATAGTAAACAGGAGTACTAAAATGGGAATCTAGGCCAGAATCCTCTAGCTGCTACGTTCCCAGAAGTCAGTGGGGCTGGACAGTGGACAGTAGACATGGGCCTGTGCAGCTGCACTGCAGCCCTTCTTGTATGCTTAACGTTTCATCTACCTGCGTTACCACTGTCAATGTAGACTGTCTGGAACTCACCTATGCTTTCTATCATAGATATTACAAAAATAGATGCCTCATTGGCCGCTATAGTTCGTTGGAGCGATGTGTGTCGACGGGAGGGCGGAAGAATTTACACTGGGAGAGGAAGTACGCTACGGCACGCTGCCACTCAAGTGATTACTGGCCAATCACAGCGCGTCTTTTCCCGGGACTTACAGACCCAAACATGCGCTCTGTGACGCACGCTCATGCTTCCGCGGGGCTTCGCAAGGAATCTCGGGAATCTTTTGCCCTCCCTTGAGCACATACGCTCCACAGCCGAAAGGGGGCGTCTACTGTATGTCTATGCTTTCTATGGCATAGGCATGCAGCTCCCGGCAGGATCCGCCGGGAGAAACTAGACACAGCTGCAGGACATGAGACTAATTAATTAGAGCGACAGAGAGAAAGAGGAGTGTGTATGTGTGTGTGTGTGTACGTGTGTGAGTGTCTGCGTCAATTTAACAAAGGTGCAGACGATCAGAAATCAGCAGAGAGAGACCGACGTTTGTGCTACGTAGCCTGGGCACCATTTCATTTCGGTATATGATCCGGGCGGGAGCGGATGATATCGTTACGTCATGTTGTAGTATTGTTTTGTAGTCGACAGACAGGAACAACAGGCGTCAACTTTATTGAGGGAAAAGGAAGGTTCCCTCCTTTTTTCTCAATAAAAGCTACAGGCTACGAGAGCTTTTATTGAGGGAAAAGGAAGGAACCTTCCTTTTCCCTCAATAAAGTTGACGCCTGTTGTTCCTATCTGTCGACTACAAAACAATACTACAACATGACGTAAGGATATCATCCGCTCCCGCCCGGATCATACGGAGTACGGACTTTTGAAACAGAGACCAGGCTTTCCTCCGAGGTGGTGGAAAGCCTGGTGAGGCGAGGTTGCTACTGTATATGCCAAAGTTTATTTTCTCTCCCTGGAAATAAAAAACGTCTGTGTTTCCGAGGCTACTGTCAATGGACCAACCTTTTATTGACCCATATTTATAGGTAAATAATATACATGTGAGTTTTAGAATTGATTTTGAGATTTCCCTGCTTGTTTTTAAAGCCCTAGTCATGCTCCTGCGTATATGTGTGATCTTTGAACTCCCTATAAGCCAGACTGCAGGGCCCGATATTGACGGTTCCATGAGTCTCGCCTTATTGTCACAAAGGGCGACCAGGCTTTTGCCGTGCGGGTCCCTCGGGCCGTGGAACTCCCTGGGGATCTCAGGAAGGCAAACTCGGTGTCCTCCTTCAAACCTCTTCTTAAGAACTCACCGGCTTTCTCTTAATTTATGAACTGTTGTACTATTTATGACATTTCTGATCTTTATTGTATATCTATTTTCTGTTGGCATAGTAAAGCACTTTGCAACTTATTTTAGAAAGAGGTGCTATATAAATAAATTTGTTATTATTATATAGGGCCAGGATACGTTTTATTTTTCTGTGTGTTTGAGTGAGAACTTATTATTGTTTAAATATTCACATTATTAATTAGATTCAACCACTTAAACCATATACACTAGACTAGTATTTGTAGATTCCCCACAAGAATATCGTACAAATAGCTGATCTACAAGCTCACAAAACATGACGCTATGGTTTGTGGGATCATTTTTACATGGTAGATGCACAACATGTGCACCAGGCACATACTGTAGTATTGTGATATCATTGTATAAATATATCATACAGGGTTACGGTTAGCCTGTATATAAACTTTAAAGTATGGTATATAATATCTCCGCTGCCTCATTTTGGGGAGTTGTGGTTCTGGTGTGCTGACACGGTAGCAGGAGTGATTGTGGACAGATGCCCTCTCCTGACCTGTTTAAAACCCATTCTGACCGGGCACCCATTTTGGTGTCAGCATCATGTTATGCTTTAGCTATTGAAAAATAGCAGATCTACAAGCTCATATCGCGCCACCGAGTGGCGCGATACGAGCTTGTAGGTCTGCTATTTTTGAAAAATCGAAGAGCGACTGACATTTTTTAGAATCTGATCTCAGGTCAGAATGGGTTCATCAGACCCAGTGTTTGTCCGGCGGAAACCTCGTATGAATCTGATCTCAGGTCAGAATGGGTTAAGCCCAGAGAGTGGAGGGATCAATCCCCCAACACCTCTTTACAACAGAGTGACATGTTACCCCTTTTCGGTATACTGATGTTTTGTGTCTTGTGGGCTTAAATCCCTCGTCGTCAGAAGAAGAACGGAGGACATTTGTATCTCTTTCATAATGTTGGAAGTCTCTTGGCAGCGCGTCCAGTATCTGTTTCTGAGCGCTGCAGCGTTTTGTCTCGTCATTAATTAAACAATTGATCTGCAGTCTTCTCGTCTGGGAGGCTGTCCAAAATGTTTGAATGCATCCCTCAGTCATTTAACGCATCAAGACCTCTGAGGGCCGACTCTACGAATGCCTTCTAAATCTGTAGTTGGCACGCGACTTTCAAGATCTTTCTCGAATGTTCAAGCTGTGCAAGCTCGCAGCGCGGCACGAAGCTTTGCTATACAGTTGAACAAGCAGGCTTTGCAGTAAACATTAGCTCAGATGATCTCACATGGTTTTGCATTTGTCAGTCAACAGCGTGTTGCTGAACTAGGGGCGCTATACCAGGGACGTGCAGAGAGTGTTAGAGGGGCAGGGGCTGAAATCCCGTAAAAAGAGGGCACTTTTGGACAAAAATATCGAAAATAGCAGAACTACAAGCTCGTAGATCTGCTATTTTCTGAGCACTGCCCAGCACTCTTTAGCTAGTGGAGATAGTGGTCTACTACGACATGGATTTCGAAACAAATCTGCTCAACGCAAAACACTGCGTTGAACGTTCGGGAGACTTCAGAAGAAAAAAAACTATTCTCCTGAATGCTGCCTTCTGCTATGGCATGGAATAGTAAAGGAGTGGCATTTTGCATTTCTTTCACCGTAGTAAATGCTACATTCGTGGTCTGGAGAGGGCTCTCAGTTGTTTTACAGACGGGTAAAAGGGCAGGGGCTGAAGCCCACATTAAGACATCAAGTCTATGTGTGCACGTCCCTGACGATTTCTATAACACACTATAAGGCCCAACTTCCAATTCTAAAACGGGTAGTCCCAATACTTCATTCTGATTGGCTGGTTACCGTCACGTGACCGGTGTACATTTCACCGATAACCCACTCCTTCAATCACTTTGTATCATCCTGCAGCCTTGTAGCTGAACTGGGGAAGGGGAGGGCTTGATTGCTTTACAAACACATGCCGTGCGGGCGTCTAAGCACCGCCCGGCTCATATGACTGTGAATGTGTGGCTCCAGGCAGCCCCGTAAATACATCAAGCGCTATTCTCCCGTCACATAGGCTACTTGTGGAGCAAAACAAGGAAGTGTTGTGGCTCTGGCTCGCTTGCTCTGGTGGCGCAAAGCGTAGATACTTTTGTGAATTTAATAGTTTTATTAGGATAATATTGCTATATGTTTGTAACCGTTTTAGAAAAGCAATAATCCACTCGAGGCCCCAGCTTACCGGGTATTTTACACTGGCTGGTGGGTAGAAGACCCTCCGCTTCGCATCGGGTCTGCCTACGCCCCCAGGCAGTGTAAAATACCCGGTAACCTGAGACCTCTCGTGGCTTATTGCTTAAGTATTCACTTGCCAAGAGCTGTTGAACTTGCCTTCATTTTTTAATGTGTGATTTAGGCTTCAGTTGGGTGGGATTCTGTGGTGTGTGATTACGCAATGCACTTGTGAAAAAACAAACAAAAAAATACATAATCCACATGACATGTTTCACACATGTGTTTGTTTATGAGCTGCTGAGTTTAACAGCTGTAATTTCTTTAACGGGCCCGTTGCGTCTCAGGGGCAATAAAGCAGTTAAGTAGTACTTTTAGTTTTTTACACTCCCCCCACAGTCACGGAAACCTGCCTGTCTCCAAACCTCACATTACCGCTCGTTAATGTGGGACAGGTACTGTACTGTATAGCTACTGTACTGAGGGAATGCCCCAGAAATGATCATCATGATGAGATGTTTTAGACATACAGGAGGCCTCATGAGTCAGGACGGGAGGCTGGCATTCAGCCCGTTCATAGGAGGACAGTGTTTACTACACTGTCACACTGCTCACACCGCTGGCCTCCATGAGGATTTCTGTCAGGAAAACAAAGGCACTTTGATTTGGCTGTTCTGTCGAGATAGACGTCGCAGGGCGGGTTTTATTGAGTTTGTTGGAAGACGGGGGCAGTCCGCTCCGTGTAGGAGAGACAACGGACCGGAGGCTCTGGCCTTGGGATCCCCCCAAGGGATCGTTGACCCTACAGGCCAACGAGGGTGCTGCTCTACACGTTGTTCCGTAGGTGAGTGTGTTAACCTTTAACCCATTTCGGCCTGACGTCGAAATTTAAAACATGTCTTCTAAATCCTGACAGTTTTCTGAAATACCTCATGTTTCTATATCAGTGGTGCTCAATATTTCATGTCAAGGACCCCCATAAATTATATGTAATTGTCCACCGACCCCCATTTGAAAATGTGTTGTTCCAGTGAGCTCCCAGAAGCAAAGATTTGAGTTCGCTCTGAAAGAATATATATATATATATATATATATATATATATATTCAAAGATTTGCGTCACATTTTCTAAAATAGCAGACCTACAAGCTCTTAGTGTGGCACTCAGTGTACTTTGAAGTACCTAAACTGCACTTTAGCAACAGGTGAAACAACCACAAAACCCAAGTTCAACTAAGTTCAACTGGATTTATCTTTTTTTTATATCTGTTTGGGAGTTTCACTTTGACTCATGGCGTGGTCAGTTCAGGGATTGGTTTTGGTCTCACAACACTGTCTCTCTCAAAACATGATTAGAGTGGCATCTCTTCTTCAGAGGTCACACATCTGAAGCTTGAATGTCACTGCTTTATTTTTGTTTAAAGTTAATCAAAGTTCAAACACGGACAGTCACACACTTTCCCCCCCATGGGAGTAGGATTTTGGCAAAAGCTAAATTGTATTTCTGCTTACTCAAGAGTTCATTCATGCTGTTTGGGATTCCAATGGAGGCTTCCGTTCTTCGCGGACAACAAAGTCACAGAAACGTGACGTTTTCTTTTTTTTGCCATGTGAATCCATGAGAATGGCCTGTGTGTCTGGACATAACCGGGGGGGTCCATTGGGGAGGGAAGTGTACGGGCGCTAAAAAAACAACCGGCATCTCTCGTTTGATTGTTTGGGAAACAATGCTAGCTGCATTCCACTGAAAACAACAAAGGCGACACATTCCCTGGTCTAATTGAGTCCCCTCAACTGAACTATCTGAACCCTGCCGTGGGTTTTAAAACAGAGGCATTGCGTCCAGAAGTTTCCAGCAACATTTGCGGGACCTGTTTTTTTTTCTACTGAGGTGTTTGTTTTAGTTTGTAGAGATAATAGTGCAGGTTACTCTCTCACGCCCGTCACAGTGGATCAGGAGATGGGGAGCGACCTCTTGGGGAAATGGAAGATTCCCAGGTTCTATACTGTGCTTGACCAAGAGTCAGACAGTGACTTGGTCGCTCCCCCGATGAGCAGGCTTGGGTCTTGCATGGTTTCCTCCGCCATCGGTGTGTGAATGTGTGCGTAAATGTACAGTAATGCACTTCGCAAAGCGCTTTGGATAAAGGTGCCATTTACTATAGTTTCAAACAGCATACTGTACAGTTCATAATTATTAGTGTACATGTGCACATGTGTGTGCACTGTGCACGCTAGAACGCGCCCCCTAGATTCAAGAGAAGACACACCTAATCAACCTCGCGTCACCAGACTTTCCAAGACGCAACAAGTACCCAGTGGTCTAGGTTTACTGGCGCCCAACCACCAACACCCCCCCCACCCCCTATTTTCATGCCGTGTCACGTACCGTGCCGAATCAAATGGCTACTGCAATGCATAACAACAGGACAGCTTTAACTGTTTATACCTGAGCGCACGTAGCCTATACGGTAAGCATGCACACTTACAGCAGTAGGCTATGGCTCCAGTAGGCTACACTGCTGCTGTGTGGTGTTCTGCAGTCTGCACACAAGAAGAATGCCTCCTCCTCCATCAAAGAACAGATTAATTCGTCCAAAGCAAACTTTTTAGTTTAGCTATAGTATGCAGTAAAGTTATATGTTTGTCTGACTATTTTTAAGTCTACTTTTGTGTTTGTGTCTAAAACTCTCACACACTATTTAACAATAGGCATGTGTGCATGCCACGATGCGCACATGCACACGCGTGCGTGCGCACGGGCATGTGACGTCATTAAAACGCCATGGTACCAGTAAAAACACCATGACACCAGTGTTGATTTCGTCGACTAAAACTAAGACGAACAATGTTCGTCGACTACCTTTTTCCACTGACGAAAACCAAATGGAAACTAAATGAAAACTAAGCTATGATGACTAAAACTAAGACTAAGTATACTGTCAATTTTGTCAACAAATAAAAACTAGACAAAAATGTTAGGAAGGGAATAGTGGACAAGAGATCCAGTAGAAGTCATTTTACACATGGTTTGAATGCTGAAAATAGCCGACCTACGAGCTTGTAGATAGGCTATTTTCAGCAAGTCATTACGACGGCATCAAGGCCCGCCAAAATACATTTCAGTCGACTAAATCAACTGTAGATTTAGTCGACTAAAATCCTACGATATTTAGTCGACTAAAACTAGACCAACACTAAGATATATGGTGACTAAAACTGAAATGAAAACTATTCAAGAGACTATGACTAAAATTAAAATAGAAATGTGCTGCCAAAAAAAACACTGCGTGACACCACCGAATGCAACTGAAATGCAGTTGTTGCTGCTGCTGCTACTGTTCTCCAAAAATAGACCGGCCTTTCAATGTGAAGGATATAGCGCAAACTCCTTTTGCTGCCTATCTGAGGCTGGGCTTCCTGCTGTGTATCTCAGAGAGGCCACGTTATCCAGAAGGGAACCAGCTAACCTCTCCGAATTAGCCACATTACGATGGTCCGGGTGTTGATGGACAACAGGCCTGAGAACAGATTAGAAGCCTTTTAAAGTGGCCCGGACGGTTAGCTCACCTAAGGACATGATACCTAAGGACATGATCCACCCCTTCCTGCACACTTAGATCAGCAAAACACAGAGCACCTGTCTCTTCCTCCTTTATGACGCTCCAAGTGTACTATAGACTCTTCTCCCTCTTGACTCCCCCAAGCTGTGGAATGACCTCCCACCCCTCAGTGAGGCCTGCTCACTCGTTCCCCATTCCCCACTGATTATTCAGAGTCTATACCTCCCCCTCTCCCCGTTTCCTTAAATCACCTTCTGTTGCCTGTTTTGATAGTTGCTAGCTATGAACATGAACTGAATGTAGGCTCCAGACTTCCCCAAAACAAACTGGTCAGGCTCCTACTTGGGCCTCACCCCCCCGAATCCACCTCACCCCTGCCCACTTTGACAGGCTGGAATGGCTTAGGGTCGACGACAGAGTACAGCACCTTGCAATGGGTCTGGTCCACAAGATTCGATACACCACCAAGATACCCATGTACCTGTCTAAATACTTACTTAATGTCAACGAAGTTCACACCCACAACACCAGAGAGAGTGCAACAAACCATGCACAACCCAGATTCGGCACAAACAAGGGACTAAATTATTTTCGCTCCTATGCCACCAAAATGTGGAACGCCCTACCAACAGTCATTAAGACATGCAAATCCCTTGACTCCTTCAAAACCGCTCTCAAAGGGCACCTACGGACGGCTGCAATTCGAAACTGGCCCCCGTAAAGATCTGAATCCCCCCCCCCCCCATTGCCCACCCCTTTTGTTTTCTCTGCACTATTTTTCAATAGCTAAAAGCATAGCATAATGCTCGAAACACCAAAAGGGGGTTCCACCCGCCCAGAACGTGTTAACACATTCTGACCTGAGATCAGATTCATACGAGGTTTCCACTGGACACACACTGGTCTGATTAACCCATTCTGACCTGAGATCAGATTCTAGAAATGTCAGTCGCTGTTCGATTTTTCAAAAATACAGTAGCAGACCTACAAGCTTGTATCGCGCCACTCGGTGGCGCGATATGAGCTTGTAGATCTGCTATTTTTCAATAGCTAAAGCATAACATGATGCTGACACCAAAATGGGTGCCCGTTCAGAACGTGTTAAGCTTGCCCATTATGCTGCTTTTGCTGTTTTTTACTTTGAACAATTCTGGACATACGAGGTTTCCACCCGACGGAGGTTATTAGTAGTCATCGGCCTCGGGGTCATAATGGGGTTTCTGTTGAAAAGTGCCACAGAATGAGAATTGAATTGCCACCTGAAATAGACGGCTGTCTGTCAACAATGACTCACATCCATCATAAGAATGTTCCTCCTGGTTTTTAACAGCAGGAGTTTCATGTGGTCTTTGTGTCTGGAGTGGCTCTTATGGAAGCAACAGATGGTGTGTGTGTGTGTGTGTGTGTGTGTGTGTGTGTGTGTGTGTGTGCATGCGTGCGTGCGTGCGTGCGTGCGTGCGTGCGTGCGTGCGTGCGTGCGTGGAATATCCTTAGCAGCAGCAACTGCAGTCTCTCTGCCAAACAGTAAGACGCTGTAATGAGAAAAACATTTTTTTCTATTTCCATTTTGTTACAGTCCAGACAGAACAGAGAGACGTGTTTTGCATGTTTGTGGCCTGAAATCCCTGAGAGGCATAGGCTACTATATTAATGTGCACGGCCCTTAACCCATTTAGACCTGAGGACGATTCTACAAATGTCTTCTAATCTAAATCATGACAGTTTTCTGAAAAACCTATATTTCAGTCAGTGGTGCTCAGCCTTTTTCATGTCAAGGACCCACAGAATTATGTGTATTTGGCCGCCGACCACCCATCTGAAAATATGTAGTTCCTGCAGGGACCTTCCAGAAGCAAAGATTTGAGTTAAAAACGTTCGCTCTGAAAGAATAGATATTCAAAGATTTGCGCCACATCAAAAATATAATATTTTTCAATAGCTGCTCAAGTATAACATAATGCTTAAAACACCAAAAAGCGTTCCCGCCCAGAATGGCTTAAGAGGGATAGTATACTGTATATATAGCACGGCACATTAAGCAGCAGATCATATTATGAGGAAACGGTAATGGCTGGGCTATTACAGACAATTAGGAACCATCTACCTAAGGCTTTTCCTCAATTTAATTTGTCTCTTTAAAAGCACAGAGTATAACCACAGAATGGAAAATAACCAAGGGGGGGCGGTTTTGTCATGAATGAAAAATAATGTCCGTCTGGGACGAGGCGCTGTCTCGCTGCACCTGCTATTCCCAGCCCTGTTGCCCTACAGCGTGCTATAACCCGCTCTGAACGGAAACCCCTTTTGGTGTTTTAAAGCATTATGTTATACTTTAGCTATTGAAAAATAGCAGATCTACAAGCTCATAACGCTACGAGCTTGTAGGTCTGCTATTTTTGAAAAATCGTACGTTTTTACATTTTTAACTAAAATCCTTGCTTCTGTGGGGGGGGGGGGGGGGGGGGGCAATTACATGTATTTTTGGGGGTCCTTGGCATGAAAATGTTTGAATTTTCAGAAAACTGTCACGATTTAGAAGACATTTGTAGAATCGTCCTCCAGGTCTAAATGGGATAAATAACCTGCTCCCAGGTTCTTTTAGACGTCTAATGTCTATGTCGATGTACTGTACTCTATACTGTAGATGTTCAATAGCGTTATTGGTTGATTGATTGAATACTTTATTAGATGGAAATGCAAACAGCAGGAGGTACAGTCATATATACTTGGTCTAAAGGATAACCGTAACCCTAAGACTTGTTTCCATTGAGGTTCATCAACATAGCATGAAAAATAACACCAACTTACTATATCATATACAAATCACTATAGAGCGCCGCAGCCCCGCCCCCTTCCATGACGACGCCAGGCCCAGGAAATAATTCCCAATGCATTTTCCCCGTATAGACATTTCAAAAGAATGTCGTGACAAATCATGACAACAAACACAATATTTTGGACCAAACAAATAATTACAAAGAAGAAAAACAACAAAAAAAAGTGTTGTAACCTGCCGTTTTTTTCCCCTTCTTTCTACTTATTTGCTTTGTCCGCGGTGTAAACTTTTTGAAAAGTCTACGAGGAAAATGAACGGGGAATTATTTTCTCTCAAGGGGGGGGCGGTTGTTTTTGTTTTTTTTAAGGCGGGGATTTTTCTATGGGAGAAGTGAGATTTACCTCCCCCTTTGGCCTCCTGAAAGGTGGATTTTCAGGCATGTTTTGAAGGACGCCAGTGAACCACATTTTCAAAGGGATGGTGTCAGGGCATTCCATACTTAGGTGGCATTGCAGTAGAAAGAGAATTGACCCATGTTTGTTGTTCTATAGGAGGGTGCTACATGATCCTTGTTGTCGTTGCTCCGTCTAGTATTGTGGTTGTGTGGTTGTGGCTCACTTTTGTGAGGTATTTAGTCAGACTAAGAGAGGTGCACGTTGGGCACTGGCCTACTTGGAACAATGCAAGTTGGAGATGCATGCCCCAGTTATTGTCTCCACCAGGCCGAAGACATGGGGAGAGAGTATGTTTTGCACTCCGTCCGTCCGTCTGTGTGTGTGTGCGTGTGCGTGTGCGTGTGCGCGTGCGCGTGCGCATTTTTCACATCTTGTACAGATTTTATCCAAATCTCACGCAAATCACTACACATGATCTCTATTATCATGTGATCAAGACGGGTCTGATTGATTTCTCATATTCCATCCTGATTGGCCTTCCAATGTTTTCAGGAGTGGCCCGTTTCGTACTATGCCAGCCATTTATTGAAAACACAAAATGTATTCATTAATTTCCATAACATTACTAAGCATTATCAATATACTATTACGTCACAAACAATCCTATCCTGGTGGAGACCTGTGCCCCGAGGGGCACTTTGTCTACTTACGTCTGTGTCCCTTTTATGCCCATATAGCCTAGTTCTTTGTCAGGCATGCCCAAATATGGAGTCTATGCAGATGTCAGAACATCATTGTGATGTCACAACAGTTCAGCTCCATCCATATATGGAGATCTAGGTGTGATCAGGTGTGATCAATTGTCTAATTTGGGCCCTGTCCTGTGCGCCAGCCCCTCCTATATACAGGTTTGTTTTTAGTTCAATGTTCGTTTTAAAAACGCCATTGACAATGAAGAGAGGTTAATGTTTGTTTTTAGTTCAATGATTGTTTTAAAAACGCCATTGACAATGAAGGGAAAATCACAAACACAAACATTAAATCACTGACACAAACATTAAATGCCATTAACAATAAAGATAATTTAATGTTTGTTTTGTCACCTTTTGTTTTACATCACCATTACATCACCTAATCATAGCAACATGAGTTAGACTTTAATATTTTAGCGCCCCTCACTTCACACGGGTTCACACATTTAGCTGGGGCCACCCTGGAACCCCAAGGACCCCACTTTGAGAACCACCGATTTGGAGGCAATGTGAAAATATCACAGCATTATGTAATAAATAATATATTTTTCCATTCAGGGTGTTTGTGTCTTGGTTTCTTGTCAGCAGTGTAAATAATGTAAAATAGCGACCGTGCCAAATATGTCGAGGCACGTTGTTGCACCAGCATGTTTTTACCCTGAATACCCTGAATCAAACCAAAGCAAACAGATAGTGGAACAGACAGTTGTGCAATGGAGAGGAAAAAAATACCTCTTTCAAGTCCATCCATCATCGTTCAGCTTCACACAGAGGCAGCTACATCAAGGTCAGGTTCATCCACTCAACTCAGTTTTGTGTGTGGATATAAATTAATATATCATAATAGTCTAAGGGCAATTGAGGAGACTCTCAGTGAAGCTAGATTGCCCTGGACTATGTGAATGTGATATTAATTTATATACAGATAGAGTCTCCTCTCAGCGAAGCTTGATTGCCCGCCTAGACTATTTGATATTCATTTATATACTTAGTCTCCTCTCTGTGGTATTTTTGACTGGTTTTTGTAATCAGTGCGTTGTGCAATTAATTGCATTGTGGCACTTCAGAGCACACTGATTGTTCAGCTACTGTATTTCCCCTGTAGTGTCAGGGTTGGGAACTCTTGAAATACAAAAAGGGGTGAAACTGAAAAAATGAAAAACAAACTCTGGTTTGGTGGTTAAGAAGGAGACGGGGGGGGGGGAAACAAAACACAAACTCAAGCTCAATACATACTGTAATATTGTCCAAATAAATTACCACGAGAGGAAATACCACAAACCCAAACAGCTACTGGCTGTATTTGTCCTATATATAGGGCTGATATGGCACCTGGCCAATCAATGCATGGCGCATATCACCCTCCTGGCACCTCCTCCTTACCCAGGGCAAATACAGGCTATGGGTGCTGTACTGTATGTGATAAATCCTTGTACTGTATCATGACGTGTAGGGTGATGATGATGGCTCACCACGGGTCACTTGTTATTTTGTCTCTGTGACAGTCAGGCCTCGCATGCACACAACAACAGACTGCTGTGTCACCTCACTTTTGTGTGGGCCACGGCATGAGAACAATGTCCAATTCACAAGCTCCTGCCACTGTGTGGTGAACTGTGGCAGAGAGACTATTGGCCCGATGTACAGTACATACAACAGTACAGTCTCCCTCCTCCTCTCCATTAGCAGCTAGTATAGTTTAAACTGGAGCTCTCAATGCCTCTCTCTCACAGCAGTGCAGATCATGCCTACTGTATACTGTCAGCTGACGTTGACACACAGCAGTTGGTATCTTTTGTACCGGGTCCAAATCATTCCACTTGTGCCAAGGAGCTGAGAGCAACACACGACTGTAGCCCGAGCCAGACACTCTGACCCACACACACACACACACACACACACACACACACACACACACACACACACACACACACACACACATACACACACACACACACACACACACACACACACACACACACACACACACACACACACACACACACACACACACACACACACACACACACACACACACACACACTTTTCTTTCACAGCTGTATAAATAAATGTAAGTGAATCAGTCTGGAAACTTAATCTTGTAATTGTTTTGGCTTCCCTATATAACCAGCAGTGCAGTGTATGAGGCCAGGGCTCCTTTTTTCTCCCCACCTAAAACAGACAAAATATTTGAGCTGTTTTTACAAAAAATGAAATTGGGTTAGCAAAAAGGAGGGATTTTCTAAAAGAAGGAGGAAAAACTAATTTTATTCGGTGTGTTCTTCTAGGGAAGCAGAGAGCGAGGAATTAGCAATGTTTTAATAGCCTACTTTATTTTCATTTGGAAGATATGTGTGTGCATATTGAGTTCCATGTCATAAACTGCTCTGATTTCTTAATGGAAGGCTCCTGTTGTCCTCCAGCGTAGGACAGGTCATATAGGTCCTGACTTAACTAATTTAAACCCCTTGAAAAAAACAACAATAGCAGATGTACAAGCTTGCTGTGACCTTGTAGTTTGGCTGTTTTCACTGTTCATTGTATGGAAAAGTACTACTGTATAGGGCAGACATGACCTCGACATTTTAAAGAATGTCTTCTAAATCCTGACAGTTTTCTGAAATACCTCATGTTTCTATATCAGTGGTGCTCAATATTTCATGTCAAGGACCCCCAGAATTATCTGTATTTGGCAGCGGACCCCTATCTGAAAATATGTTGTTCCAGGGACCCGGCCAGAAGCAAAGATTTGAGTTAAAAGCGCCATATTTTCAAGTTTTTTCAAAAATAGCAGACCTGCAAGCTCATAGCTATGAGCTTGTAGATCCCATCCAACATTAAACGATATCATCCAACATTAAACGATATCATCCAACATTAAACGATAAACACAAGACCAACATTATACAACATGAAAATTCTCCACAATGCAACATTTCAAGTGAAGTGTCACCCACTTCTAGATGCTATCTGACTGTCACAGAACCTTAGAGACATATATTTTTTTTTTACGATCGTTATTGAGACAGGTTTATTGTGTTAAAGTCTTTAGCCATGTCACAAGGGCGAAATTAGAACAAATCTCACTGCCATGCGATGCACTGTTTGTTCAGGGACACATGATGTGAACGGACGCACACACACACTCACACACACACACACACACGCACCAAACACACACACACACACACACACACACACACACACACACACACACACACGGCCTGCCATGCAAAATACATGCAAACACATTGCCTCTCCCCCTCAAAGAGGCAGAGTGACTACTAACCACCCATTAATCCTCTGTCACAACCAGTTAGTATGGCAATGCTGCATGGTAGGGATGATGGCAGCTTATCTCAAGCTTTAGCCTTTGTGACTAGAGTGTGAGACTTGATACACACACACATCTCTCTCCCTCCTGTTTCTTGGATGGACGGACGGACGGGAACGAGGGGGTGTTTGTGTGCATCATTCTCTTGATTTGTGCGTCTTCTATTCTGGGTTCGTCGATGGACCGCCGCCATTTGATGTCGTATTGTAGTCATTATTTTGGCTGGATGGGACGGATGGAGGCTGGGTCTTTGTGGTGTTGTCAAGGATATGAAGCCATTTACCATGTTAATCTGCTGCTGGCTTGCATGTAATAATGCTTTATCTATTTACCCCCCCTTGCTTTTAGTACCTTTCTGTTACGCTATTAGATGTTCCAAGTAAAATGTATCACCATTTAACGCATTAAAACCGGGAAAGCAGTGTTATTTTAGATTTTTAGAATTATTCTGTTCAAAAATAGAAGATACGTGTACAAGCTATAACATCTGCTAGTTTTGAAAAAAAATATATATATATTGAAAGTGTTGGGAAATCTTGAATGGAGGGTATGCGCATGCATAAAGAGAATGGCAAAGTGAGTTTAAAATATTTTAACGTTGTTTAATGCAATTAGATACTGTAGGACTTTTCTGTTTGGATGTATTGGGCTGTCAAGGCCAGAAAGTAGTTTTTTGCCACTCAGTAGGCGTTCCCGCATAACTTCCGGGTATGATAATGATATCACGCGCAAGGCCTCTATCATTTTGAACTACGAACATGTTTGAGGACTATTCTGATTTGGAAGGCATTTGTAGAATTGGACTCAGTTCTTAATGGGTTAATCAGGGTTGAAATCAAGAGATTGATCAAGAGATAGTGTGCAGTAGTGTCTGAAGCTGATAAAAAAACGAAAGTATTAAATACTACAAAGCACGTTGCATACTTGTTTTTTTTTTGCAGTTTTATTTGTGCAAGCTTTGTAATTTGCTTGTTTTGACATTCACGGTGGCTCTTATCCAGAGTGACTTACAACGTACAACAGTAGATCATTCACTGTGGCTCTTATCCAGAGTGACCTACAACGTACTAGATGGGAAGTCTAGTAAGTGTAAGTGGCATGAACCCTAGTCAACAAACTACAGTAAATAGGGATGGGGTTTTTTTGCTCCCGATCCGATTCTGATCATTTGATTTTGAGCATCTTGCGATACAGATTTTTCCCGATCCGATATTTATATTTTATAGAACACGTTTATGCCACATAACAATAGTACAATATCCAACATCAAATAACCCATTCTGAACGGGAACCCATTTTGGTGTCAGCATCGTGTCATGCTTTAGCTATCTAAAAATAGCAGATCTACAAGCTCATATCGCGCCACCGAGTGGCGCGATACGAGCTTGTAGGTCTGCTATTTGAAAAATCGAAGACACTTTTAGAATCTGATCTCAGGTCAGAATGGGTTAATAATGAAACTGTCAGGATGTAATAGACTTTTTTTTAATCTGATCTCAGGTCAGAATGGGATAAAATATCCAGTCTAATATGATGATATGGATATAATATTGATACTAGGGATGTCCCGATTTCTGATCACCCGATCCGACCGGGACAAGCCTAGCTACAAAGTATGGACTAGGACAGCAGATATACATCAAACCTAGCATCATTCTAAACAACATGCTATCTAAATAACACACGTGACTTCTTTTGGGCAACCAAACAACGTGCGTCGATCTGTCTAAAAAACATACACGGCACAATGTGAACAAGTAACCAACAGTGGTGGAAGGAGTACTAGATTGTTTTACTTAAGTAAAAGTACCAATACTGCAATTTAGAACTACTCTACTCCTACTACTACTCCTACTACTAAGTAAAAGTACGGAATTGAAAATGTACTTGAGTAAAAGTGCAAAAGTATTGGCATCAAAATGTACTTACAGTACTAAAAGTAAAAGTACTAATATTGCAGAATGTCCCACTTCACAAGTTCAAAATGTGTACAAAGTCTATTGTCTATTGTAGATCGGCTATTTTCAAATGGCCAAAATGTATGCACAAAGGCACAACATACTGTATGGCATACTGTACATCAAAGCTGTTGATCATATCTTGGAAACAACACCAACATCTCTCTCTCTCTCTCCCTTTCCTCCACAGGCTGTGACAGGCAGATGCTTCGGTGACAGAGACTTCAGGGGAGGATTGGAGAATGGGATTCTGCTGTGCGAGTACGTCTTTGACTTCTCACTCACTGTGCATTTTCAACTTCACTATTATACTCTGATCTGACTTTTATTTTGTCTTATTTATTGCGTGTGGCATTTTAGTAGGCCTATAGGGTTGGATTGCTTCATAATTATGACCTACTGGGCAGCAAGGGGAAAAAAAGACATTCCTAATTAGAAGAACATTTCCAGTAATATTGTTTTATTTATTAAACACCAAATATTAAAATATTGTGCATTTTGCATCCCAAAACGCAGTTCATCGTTAAGGGACGCAATAAAATAACGACCTCTGCATCCGCGGGATGCACTACTGTACTACTGTATTGCTTTTTATTCTAGTTTATTTTGCTATAGATTTAGTTATAATAAGCATTTCTTCTTCTGTTTTCTACATGAATATAACCACATTATATAATAATAATAATAAACTTTATTTATAGAGCACCTTTCATGACACGTGTGCAGGCTGTGCAGCGCAAAGTGCTTTACAAGACAAATAAAGTACAAAGTATATAAAACTAAAAATATCAACAACATAACAATCAAGGCACAATAAAAAATTAATATAAAATGCCAAAAACACCAAACAACATCACAAAAAAAGCTAAAAGATCAAACAACATCACAATCAGGGTCACAATCAGAGCAAGATCAGTGAAAGCATAGGACAGAGGCTTGATAAAAGAATGCATAAAAAAGACAATGCAATAGGTAAAACAGTGAGTCAACAAAAAATTGAAAAAGGACTCAGCCAAATGCAAGTGTAAGAAAGTGGGTCTTAAGCTGTGTTTTAAAAACATCTAGGGAGGTTGTCAGTCTAAGGTGCATTGGAAGTCGGCCCGTGGAAGGAGAACGCTGTTTCGCCATATTTCTTAAATGGTTATATAAAATGAAATGGGAGTTAAATGCTGCAATTTGTAAAGAAAAAATTATGGCAAAATATGACTCCTAACGTCGTTGAAGTGGGACTCATAAAATGTCCTTGGGACTCATCTATCCCTGCATCCCGGGACTCATTACATTGAAAACCTGTTTACATCACTGAAATACTGAAGATCTTTATAAAACTCCTTGGGGATCCCTGTTTCCATGTCCTTTACAGTTACATACAGTACAGTACATTAAGTTTGCCTGGAGGATGCGGAGGACGGACAGTCGGACACGGTGTCATGCCTGTCGTTGGCATTGCGTTTGAACCTACAGTCATCCCTCCTCTTAACCACTTAAACCCCTACTGTCAATAATACGTCATTGACCGGGGTTTGACTTCATGGCCCATCTACAAGCTCACAACGTGTCGCAAAACAACATGTCGCAATGTTGTAAATCTGCTATTGTTGCACAATGTTTGGCTATTTTTTGTAGAATGTTTGCCTATCATGACATCCCCAGAATAGAGATGCTACTAGGGTTCAACTTACATACTTACTTACGGCTGTAGCCCAACTTTGAGCATAGGCCACAAACGAGTGCTCTCAATTTGGTAGATGGTGCATTTATATAGCTCATTTATCCAAAGCACTTTTACATAGATTGTGCATTACGTTCACCCATTCTCACACACACACACACACATTCATACACCGATGGCGGAGGAAACCATGCAAGGCACCAACATAGTAGGGGCGAAACGTTGTTGTGTTTAGGTTGAAATGAAAAGGACGGGGAACAGAATGATATTGTGTGCGGTCATTCCACTTCTTTCTTCATCTGGTCACTTTTTGGGTCCAGCTGCACCGTATTCGGAAACTGGGACGTGCATATGGTTTTCCTTCTTTACAGATCTGGGCATCCTCCCCTCCCCACACACACTGACATCATTCCAGCTGATGATTAACCGCTAGGGTTCATGTGGTAATAAAATAACATTTAGGACAGAGAGTGTACACTAAGAGGGCATCCAAGTGTTGACGGTAAGAGCGGATGACTTCCTGTCCTTGTGTGGACACTCATTAATTCCACAGAGGAAACATTCGCAGACTTCCTCTTCCTCGTCATCTGTTGTTGGCCTGTGTGTGTGTGTCTGTGTGTCTGTGTGCGTGCGCGCGTGCGTGCGCTTGTATCTATTGTATGTCAGAACTGATGCATTACATAACTTGTAATGTGTGTGTGTGTGTGGGGGGGGGGTAGACAGGTGGTCCTCACGTTTAAAGGATACATCTGTTTTTGAAATCATATTTCGTTTCACTGCATGATGTAATCTACCGTCGTCAACACCTGAAACAATACTTTACGAAGGCTAAAAGACAGATAGATCTGCAGGCTCAGAATGCATTGCAATGCGACACATTGCAATGCTATTCATGTCAGTGGAAGTTGCTCAGTGGCGTTTTGAAGCACCCGGAAGAACCGTCTACTTCCGCCTTTTTTCGATTTCAAAATGCGGAAGTGCAAACGCGCTCAACGTTAAAGCCCAGCTTCACGGGGGTTTCCTCGCCATACCTCCACGGGTCCGCCTGCAGTCCCTCCTCTTACCACTAGGGCCCAGTGCTTCAACGTTGGAGAGCCTCACTGGGGCCTTGGTTGACTTTCTTTGACGATGGGTTCTCAGATTGTGATGTCTGTGACTCTTGACAAGCGATCCGAGGCTGCATTTGTGCGCTTTAGCTGTCTGTTACCGCCCCCTAAGGAGTGTGTGTGTGTGTGTGTGTGCGTGTGTGACTGCGTGTGCGCGTGCTTGCACGTGCGACGTGCGCGTTGAGAGATGAGACCGGAGGGGTGTTCCATCTTTTCATGTGTGTTCTGCTCTGTTATTATTAAGTAAGAGTGAGTGAATGTCGTGACCTCTGATTTAAGAGCCAGTGACATGACTGACCTTCCACACCCCACAGTGGGACCTTCCTTAAACAACCATGGCTTTTTGTTCAAAAAATCAAAACCTCAAGATTTAAAATGAATATCAAACATTGCAGCTTGATAATTCATAGGGTATTTTTTTATGGGGTACTGTTTTATTAGACATTTTATATTTTGAAAATTACTTCGGAATATAATCGATAGATAAGCAGTATAGAAGGAAAAATATAATAGTGACAGATGAGATAAATTATGTAAATGTTCCAGATGAATACAAATAAAAAATATATATAAATGCGATAAACAAAGGGAAAGAAATCAGTTAAACAAACAGTGACAACCAAACAAAACAAAGACAACAGGACAGACACTCTTGCTCTCAAACTCTCCCTGCACAAAATGCGCCCTCATCTCTTAATTCCTCAGTTTCATCATTAAACAACCACATTATGGCAGATCGAAGTACAAAAGTAACCATTTATTTTTTTATATTCTGTTTTAAATAAAAAATTTAATCTTACATTTAGATGGCTACATTGCACTATACTTTACTGTACATGAACCTCATAAAGCAAAACATGCATAAAACAGGGATATATCAAATTAATTACAGACATATAGAAACATAATACTGTTGAAATGATAAGAAGTATTTTTTCTGTTTTCTTTTCCTTTTTATGGAAATGTTATAATGTTAGCGTGCATTTATGGTCAATGAAGGGTTGCTAAGTCTTGTAAAATTTGTCTTCACTCCCTCTCGATTCAAACTGTGTCTTTTCTAATTGCAAATAGTGCATAACATTAACATCTTTCATAAGAGTAGTGTGAGTTGGAACCTGTGCTTGCTTCTAATTCAACAGTATCAGTCTGCGAGCAAGTAGAGTCACAAATTTGACCATGGACCATGCATCACCATGTCTCAGGAGTACATCCCTGTCACATGCATCACCATGTCTCAGGAGTACATCCCTGTCACATGCATCACCATGTCTCAGGAGAACATCCCTGTCACATGGATTACCATGTCTCAGGAGCACATCCCTGTCACATGCATCACCATGTCTCAGGAGTACATCCCTGTCACATGCATCACCATGTCTCAGGAGCACATCCCTGTCACATGGATCACCATGTCTCAGGAGTACATCCCTGTCACATGGATCACCATGTCTCAGGAGAACATCCCTGTCACATGGATCACCATGTCTCAGGAGCACATTCCTGTCACATGCATCACCATGTCTCAGGAGTACATCCCTGTCACATGGATCACCATGTCTCAGGAGCACATCCCTGTCACATGCATCACCATGTCTCAGGAGTACATCCCTGTCACATGGATCACCATGTCTCAGGAGTACATCCCTGTCACATGCATCACCATGTCTCAGGAGTACATCCCTGTCACATGGATCACCATGTCTCAGGAGTACATCCCTGTCACATGCATCACCATGTCTCAGGAGTACATCCCTGTCACATGGATCACCATGTCTCAGGAGTACATCCCTGTCACATGGATCACCATGTCTCAGGAGTACATCCCTGTCACATGGATCACCATGTCTCAGGAGCACATCCCTGTCACATGGATCACCATGTCTCAGGAGCACATCCCTGTCACATGGATCACCATGTCTCAGGAGTACATCCCTGTCACATGGATCACCATGTCTCAGGAGCACATCCCTGTCACATGGATCACCATGTCTCAGGAGCACATTCCTGTCACATGGATCACCATGTCTCACCAGTACACCAGCAACTGAGCTCCCACAGGGCCTTTTAATGAACCTTTAATGTTCCCTATTCCTTGCATGTCATAATTGGATAACATTTCACAAAATAAATAGCTGATCAGCTATTTAAATGTATCTAAATGTTTCGACATTCAACAAAGTATATACAGGGTTTAAGTGGTTTAAAGGATTGCTTGTACGTACCCCTTGTTGCCATTTTGACTCACACAACAGGCAGAGAGGGCAGAGAAGGTCGCTAACATGAAGGATACAAATAGAATGTGTATCGTACAGGTATAAATAATTGTCTTCATTGGAATATTCGTCTTCAGTCATTTCACTCGTGTCCTTGCTTGCATGCCGTGTGTTTCTCAAGATACTTTGTTCATGCCCCGTGGGCACCAACAAATTATCTTGGTATTAAAGTATTACAGTGCTCTTTGATTCCTTTGAGCTATATTGACACTCCTTTTCCCGCCTCCTGTCTGTCTGTCTCCGTCTCTCTCTCCCTACTTTCAACCCTCAGGTTGCTGAGCTCCATCAAACCTGGCCTGGTGAAGAAAATCAACAGACTCCCGACTCCCATTGCTGGCCTGGTGAGTCCTCTCATCCAGAGCAGGGTTTCTGGGGTGTCTGCCGTGGCCCCCTAAGGGTGCCGTGAGTGACACACGTCCAGGCAGGGGTGCTTTATTTCAGCTTATTCCCCATCCTTTCCTCTCCATCCATCACCTCCTATACTTTCTCCATAAATTGTCCCGTTGTCTGGTTTAAGTGCTGATTTAATAACGTTGCTCTGTGTGTAATTTATGCGCTGACACAGGGATTCTCTGTCAGGTGTTCCGAGGTTAGCTATAGTTAACCCCCGGATGAGTTACTGGAACAGCTGGCTACAATGAAAGCCAGTGAACTCCACGCAGCGCTGCAACGATCATTGTCGTTGATTCAGTAAGTGCTGCTCAGCTGCACACTGGATTCTCTGTACTGTGTACGTGTGTGTAGTAGTGTGCTGTGTGGGGGTATTGTGTGTGTACTCTAAGTTGTGTTGCGTGTGCTTGCTTGGTTCTCTGTAGAGTAGACGGTATGCAAAGTGTGCCGCATGGCGTCTACTGTTGTATGTAATGCGGTGTGAATTGTTACCGTAACCGTATACGTACTGTATATCCATAGCTTTTTGAAACCAGGAATGTCTTCAAGTCTTAGTTTTAAGTTTCACTGGATGTAGTCCTACAGTACCTCAGATAAATGGTACAGAGACAGGCATACGTGACCTTTTGAAGGGAATGGAGAAAATTAAAAAATTACTCTACAAGATAATGCCGAGATGCGTAGGGTCCCGGCAGAGGTACAGTCCTGCCAAAGTCAGTAAATATTATGCCCTTTCCGCAAATTCGTATTCCAAAAAGTAGCCGAATGGGGAACATTACTGCCACCATGGGTTCACCCATGTTGAATGGGAAAACATGGCACAGGCAGACTAAATAAAATAATGGTTAAGATGTGATTTAAAACATTGTTTTCAACCCAGTCAGTTAAATTTGTACTTTCCGACTTCTGAAGGTGTCTCAGACTACCTTTACTTTTTGGATACGATGTTGCAAAAAGGGTAATATTCACTGACTTCTGCCGGCCTCTATATCTGCCGGGAATGACTTACTTTGACTGATGCAGATATTTTTTGACTGACTGACTTACTTACTTAATTAGCTGGTTATCAGCTAGCTGTCAGATCAGCCTGATCCGTTTCATACTGAATAAAGTCAAAACAAGGTGTCACTCTTTCACCATATGGTCGTTTGCAATCCAAACCCAAATGGAAAATAAAATCCCCACCGCCGGTTATGGTGCGGCTGGGGTTCACCTCTTTGTTTTTCAGCCAATCCTGAACAGACAGAGGCGTGTTAATAGTGTAACTGCAGCGCTATCCCTGTTGCTTTAGCTTCACGACCTTGTGCAACAATCCTCGACATGCCCGGTCACGGAGACGGCAATTAAATTTTGACTGCACACACTGCGGTTGCTTCCGTTGTCAGAGAAAGTGCTGCGTGAACCCATGCTTGGGGCAGGACACTGACATCAGTACTGCCTAGTTGTATCTTTAAGCCTCTGCAGAGGTGATCTTAACACGGAGCCCGCCAGAACCGTATAGTAACCGGAGGATTAAATTAACCGTCTAGCCTGTCAGAACCGTAGCCTACGTTTTCCAGGGTTTATATTCTTTAATTCTTTAATCCATGTTTTGATCGCACCGAGCGAGAGAACAACAACCGGTCAAGACACCACACACAGCATTATGTCATCGTAACATCCGGTTATGGATATTTGGCTCTTCAAAATAAGGGTTGCGCAATGTGATAGTACTTGCTATAGAGTGTTTGTTCAGTAGCAGGAGTCTCCATGTCTCTCCAGCTTTTTATTAAACTGAAAATGCATTTTCAGAAACCAAAACTGAAACTGAAACTGGGATACCGATTTCATCCAATCAGGATAGAGCATGCAGCCAGGAAACAAGTGGAATTGTGAGTGAAGACACAAATAAATGAGCAGACAAAATTGGAACTGGAACACTATCAAAAAATTAAGCTCATAAATAGCTACTCTCTCCTGATTGGCAAAATGTTGTCACCTACCTGAAAATGTATTTTCTGTTTATCAAAGAGCTGGAGAGACAGGGAGACTCACGTTTCTGAACGATCACACTAGCAATGATTACTATCACAATATAGTGATTTAACCTTTTAACAAAAAACGTTTTGTTTTAATCAAAAAACATCACTTGCACTACCTTTAACACAGCCAGTGCGGGAATCGTCTTTGCATCGTTCTATCTGCCCGCCTGGCGCCTACCCTATCCGCCATCATCATAATCTTCATAAAAGATAAACAAAACAGTAGTAACGTAGCCCCGATATGTTCCCTCAGTCCCATATGCTCATTCTTTAGCTCATAGTACAAAAGCCAATTGCCGACGAAAGGTAAATGGGATCAATGTGTACTTTTCCCTCGTAAAAGTAGACATTCAGGGCTGTCATTTGGTGTATAGAAGGTATAGGATTTCTTTGTGTTTATTTTTATAACTGCCTGTCAACGTCTGACATAAAACATCTCCTAACTCGGAAGAGAGCCCGTTACTACAAAAGCAGGTGTTACATAAAGCTAAATATCTCCAGAATGGAAGATGGTAAAATGGACAAATTAGTGGACAAATTAAGCTTGCTTTTGAGGTATGCAGTGTGCTTCTCGCTATAAGATAACATCGGCCTAGGAAAAGGTTGGTAGTCCAATGCTATCATCATAGCGGTTTTATAAATATTTAACCAATGAAAAGTATTAATAATAAGTACTTAAAGTAAGTCAGTAAGACTAAATAATGACTACATTGGATCCATTGGTAGACACTGGTAGTTATTTCTTTCCCCCCTTTCATGAAAATGTACGGTTTTGGACATGCAAGGTTTTCTGCCCACACAAGAGACGACATGTGGTACAGTGTGTTCACCAGCCAGGGCCGCGTGCAGCTGGTCACAATGTTCCAATTGGGCCAAGGAGGTGCAGGTGTTACTGTTACTACACACACAGGTTAGCCTGTTATCAAACGGTCACAGGTTTCTTCTCTATGCACCCAAAGTATCCATCATACGCACGTCGGTCCTGTCAGTCAGTCTGTCCTCGAACAAGACACTAATTGTTTCCTCGTGTTATAGCCTCAGCTGAAATGTGGACACTTGATGAAATTCACTGGGAATAAAATGACTGCAGACTGACTGGTGTGATTGGAACGAGACGCTGCACAGACCTGAGGCCGATTCTAAAATATTTCTTTTTTAGAAAAACCTATGTTTTCTATGTCATTGGTGCTCAACCTTTTTCATGTCAAGGACCCCCAGAATTATCTGTATTTGGCTGCGGAACCCCATCTGAAAATATGTTGTTCCAGGGACCCCCCCCCCCCCCCAGAAGCAAAGATATGAGTTAATTTTTGTTATTGCTGTGAAAGAATATATATTCAAAGATTTGCGCCACATTTTCATGATTTTTCAAAAATAGCAGACCTACAAGCTCGTAGCGCGGCACTCGGTGCCACGCTATGAGCTTTTAGTTCCGCTATTTTTCTTGCCAAATGTTCCAATGCTCAGGACAGTGAAAATGATAGTCATAGACGCTGGGTGCGGCCAAGCTTTTGCGAAATGGCTCTGAATGAGGAGAAAAGACGATCCATAAGCATTTGGAGTTTGTTAATCTGATATTTTAATCTGATATGTTTTTGCAAAAATGTTGACAGTAATGCCATGCCAAAAATAGGAGCACCCACGGTTGAAAGCAGAATAATCTTGATTTTAATATGATTATTTTCTGTTCTTTTCTTTTCTTTTTCCTCTCCTGTCCACCTGTCGCCCCCTGGTGGCCCCCACTTTGTCAACCTGTGGTTTGGTCACCTACTGTTGATGATGGAATGTTTGACCCTAACCTGTCTTTTTTTTTTTTTTTTTTTTTTTAGATATTTTTTTTGCTGCTTACGCCTTTTATTGATTTTTTAAGGGATAGAAAGTAGGCTGACAGGAAACGGGAGAGAGATGGGGGGATGACATGCGGTAAAGGCTGTGTCGGGTCCGGGAGTCGAACCCGCGGCACACCGCGACTGGATCACCAGTCCAGTGCCCAGACCGTTACGCTACGGCCTGGGCCGACCCTAACCTGTCTTGAGGGCTGAGGGGGATGTTTTCAGTTCAAAGCCACCTGGCAAACCTATAGGCCTGATTTTCAAAAAGTAGTGTAAATTGCAGATCTACAAGCTCACAACGCATCACAATGTGATGCGTTGTGAGCTTGTAGATCGTCTATTTACACTATTATAATTATTTTTATTTATTATTATTAATTGATATATATTATAATTTGGCCAGCAATGACCAGTCATTGCTTTTTATATTTAGGTTACTTTACATATCTGCCCTCTGCAACTTCAAAGCCCTAAATGTCAAACTGAATTATAATTTTCATGTTCCAGTGTTCAATGACAAAAACACAATTCAATCCTTAATCGCAATTATTTGTGACAATTAATTAATCAACATAAATGTTGTAATCATGATGGCCCTAAAAAACCTTACTTTTCTCTTTAAGTTCCCTGACCAAGTAAACATAATTCGATGCATTCAAATCTTTCAAAGACACATATTTCTTTGTATAATGGGCTCAAAGTCTGAACATTTCTTCACCCTTGGGGTGCACTATGCAATGGACTGTAGGCGGTGAGGTTATGCATTGAGTGTGAGTGAACGGACGTGATCCCTGATACTTTAGAGTAAAGTTAACAGTGCAGCACAGTGCGGTCCTTTCATGGTGAAGTAAGACCTTCATCTGGATGAAGCTGGGCGTACACAGCGGCCTTTCACATTCACAACCGTGACGGATACATACTGTTAACGTCACTGAGAGACTCCATAGAAATGAGACTCACTATTGCTATTGCTGGCCGATACGACTTAAGTCAAATCAATATCTCGATTGTTTAAAGGTTTTGCGTCGATTGCAGCTCTACAAGCTCGTAGATGGCCGGCCTCTTCTCGTTGTGATTTTTTTTTTTAAATAGCTAAAATAGCTTATAACATTAAAAAGTGAAGCAGACATTATAATGCATCCTCCAATTAGTTGTCATTTTTTTTTTTTTTTAACAATCCTTTTTGAAGAACCTTTTAAAGAGCCAATAAAATGATGGATGGAATCTCACCATGGTGTTAATGCCAGAGATGGGAGATGAGAGAGAGACGTTAAAACACAGACACAGACAGGCGTGGGCAAAGATTCAAATAGAGAGAGAGAGTTTAGAAGCGATAAGATTTAGATCTGCAGACGCATTGCGTTTGGAAGTCAGTGTTGCACGTTAGCCAAAGGATGTTTGGCTTGGCTGAGAAGCGGCTTCTGTTATCACATCACTTAGGCACCAGTGATCTTCCTGTGGCCTCTTAACAAACGCTGGGTAATTACATAGCCACGTACTTAACAAGTCTTTTGTCCATGCTATATAATAACAATGGTTTTTTTTCGATTGCAATTGCTACCACTTCACTCAATCCTGTGGATGTTTCGGCTACAGAACTGCTGTATAAGCATGAAAGAACAATGGCTCCTTTTTGTCTTCATTTGTCCTTGTTTCTGTCCCTTGTAACATTTGGATGGATGGACTAATTAGGAATAGTCCACGACGAGTGTATTTACTGAAAAATAATGCATGATGCAGTGAGTGTTCCCCCCAGTGCGTTGTTTCCAATCAACGGATTATCTCACATAGTTATTAAAATGATAACAATACTATTCCACAAGTGGGAGCAGTCATAGTAATGACTAACGTTATAGCTTAAGAAAATGATAGCCTAATATAATTATGCATATTCATTTAAAAACCGAGACGACACACCCCTCCTTCAAATCTGTGCCGAATTATCTGAAACTAATGCACACCCTCTGGCCAATCGGAATCAAGTATTCACCGTTGACATTGTGTATATAATACAGTATATACAAATGTAGGCTACATTAATGTACTGTACTGTGTCTGTCTGTGTGTATAAATAAACACATGCACACACACACACACACACACACACACACATACCAGTGTTGTTTTTGGCAACAAATTTAGATTTTAGTTTTAGTCATAGTCTTTTGAATAGTTTTAATTTAGTTTTAGTCATATTTTAGTCACATGGAATGTTTTAGTGTTACTCTAGTTTTAGTCGACTAAATGCCATAAGATTTTAGTCGACTAAATCTACAGTTGATTTAGTCGAACAAAATGTATTTTGGCGGGCCTTGATGCCGTCGTAATGACTGTTTTTTTTTCACTTGCTGAAAATAGCCGATCTACAAGCTCAAGCTTGTGAGCTTTTAGATCGGCTATTTTCAGCATGCAACCAATTGTAAAATGACTTATACTGGATCTCTTGTCCACTAATCCCTTCCTAACATTTTAGTTTAGTTGTTTGTTGACGAAATTGTATATTTTGTCTTATTGTTAGTCATCATAGCTTAGTTTTCGTCAGTGAAAAAAGGTATAGTCGACGGACATTTTTCGTCTTAGTTTTAGTCGACGAAAACAACACTGCTTCTCAGCCTCCCCTGTGGAGTGAAGTGTTGGCCTCCGCTGCGTGTGTGTGTGTGTTTGCGGAGGTGAGAAGCAACATAAACAAGGAGCCTGTTGTTATCTGGAACCATCGTAATAATAAAACACCAGGCCTACTCCCTCTTCCTGTTTTGGAGGCTGATGGGATAATGAGTCCCTGAGGGGTTCAGGCTATTACGTAATTAGAGCCGCGACCTCTGAACGCAGGGGCTTTTCATCTTCTAATGCAGGGGCATGTCCAAAAGTCCGGCCCAGGGGCCAGTCGTGGTCTACGGGCACATTTTATATGGTCTGCTCTGCACTGCACTGCAGCTTCCTTCCTAAAATGCATTATTTATGGCCCACTAGTATAGAGCGTCGCAGTCCCGCCCCCTTTCATGACGACGCTATGACCAGAAGTGAATTCCTCATTCATTTTCATACTATACATTTCATAGTATTTATTTAAAGACGATTACGCCACAGAAAAAGCACAACTTGAGTTGTGACAAATCATGATGGGCCGAACAAATAATTACAAAGAACAAAAACAACAAAAAAAGTGTTGTAACCTGCCGTTTTCTTCTTCTTTCCAACTCGAGTTGGCGTTATCCGAGGCTTAAAAGGTATTTAATAAATACTTTTTGAAATGTCTATGAGGAAAATGAACGGGGAATCATTTCCTGGTCCCTGGTAGGGGACTGCGACGCTGAATAGAGAACCGAAGTCTGACATCACTGCCGCTAGAGGCCGCTAATATCCCCCTGGGTCCCAGAAACATTGAGACTGATCTCACGGGTGACTGTTTCATGTAATCAATTTCCAACAGATCTCCAAACCTGTTGTTTTCGGGGAGCACTGGTTTCAGTTCATTCAACCTCCTCTTGTGTGTTGGCTTAGAGAGGTGCAGCCTAGGAGACATTATACTTCATTGCGCAACAGTCCTGCACTCAGAGAACAGCTGATATACAAGCTCACATCGCGGATGCGACTGTTGTGAGCGACAACATCGCGGGACGAAGCATCAATTATAGCTACTTGATGGGCTGCAGGTGCGCGTGCAGCCATGCACAAATAATGAGCGCACATCAGAACCAACTCATGAGTTTAAGTTGCTATGAATAATCTATACTTGAATATTTCTGGAATGGAGGACTGCAAAGTCAGGCTACATATTTTGATTAAGGATGAGGAGCTCTCTATGACTTGAGTGCTTACTTTTTAGCCCACTCTCGTCTTATTTTTGGGGTGTTATTCTTGGCTAAAGAAGAGCGGAACTTGGAAGCACATGGTGGAGACTCAAACAGATTGTTTCCCTCGTCCTGACAAGGTTTTCCTCTGGATACTGTCACCGTCCAACTTTCTGGGTGTGAAAGCCCGTTCCTTTTCCCTGAGAAAGCTGCATATACGTGGGCACACCCATGATGGTAACAGTAAAAAACCCACATGGGTCTTATTCGGGTGAATCTTTGCGCTCTCCACTTCAAAGTAACACAGAGGATTTGACTGTGTAGCTCCATAGATTCCTTGAGAGTGCTTTCGTGTAAAGCAGCCAACACACTTTGTTGCCCTGAGTTAATTTGATGAAATGATGAATTAAAAAAGAAATAAAAACTACTACACACTAGGGCTTTCACTTCTAGTGATTTTTACTAGTTGACTACTGGTAGTTGCCTAGTTTACTAGTCAACTATCTAACTAGTTGTTTAACTAGGCCTACCTATTATAAAATACATTTAAAAACTGTGTACATTAATGACTATAACTATAATATATCTGAGCTTTCTTGAGGCCTGTCATTTTTCTTATCAACTAGTCAACTAGTACCAACAAGGTCGACTAGTGGATTTACTAGTCGACTAGTTGAATAGTCGACTTTACTGTAGTTGCTTAAAGCCCTACTACATACTACACACTGCATAGACAGCCGGCTGGTATATATGGTGCTAAAATAAGCATGAGCAAGCCCTTATCAAATATACACAGCATAGTGTTCATCTAAAAAATAATATCTGAGGCCTGGGCCATGGCTCAATGGTCTGGCAGTGTGCCGCGGGTTCGACTCCCGATCCCGACGGCCTTTACTGCATGTCACCCCCCCCATCTCTCTCCCCCTTCCTGTCAGCCTACTGTCTGTCCCTCCATAAAAAATATAAAATAAAGGCGAAAGCCACAAAAAAACCCCATTAAAAAAAAACAGAGAAAAATCTTGGAGCTGACGGCCGATAAAGTGCATGTTTGTGGTGTATACTGTAGGGCTTACATAAAAGATGATAACCCTTGGCCCCCCGGGGCCCCGTGATAGGATGCTATAATCGTCTCTAAACGCTTTTCTGTCAACGTGCGGTTTTTATTTTGCACGTTTATTCACGAATAGCAATTTCTAATGTTGTGTAATAAACATTGAGGTCTATCCTTTTGCATGGGTCAGGGGGGGGGGGGGGGTCCTGAATCCTGATCCCTCTAGAAACACTTGGAGCCGGCCATCATTTTGGCCTGTGGTTGACACCCCATTTCCTGTGGCACTGACCTTGTTCCCACCCGGCCTCCACCAGCCCTCAATGCTGGAATCTTTCCCTCAGTCTGATTGTAAAACTCAACTCCCCAAATAGTCTAGTAGGCAGAATGTGAACCCACATGTGACATGTTGAGTACACCAACGTTTTATGTTAGAAATGATCAGTATGGGTCCCCAGCATGTAGAAACTGCCAGATGCTAACTTGCCTATGTTGAGCAATTTTCATAATTGGCATAATATGTGACCTTAAGTACAGTAGTTGAGCACATGTACTTACAGTAGTTACTTTCCACCTTTCCAGTATGTCCCACTGCGAGCCCACCCTCCAGTGGGACATACTGTATACAGTATGTCCCACTGCGAGCCCACCCTCCAGTGCTTTCTTCGCTGACTAATAGCTTTAAGGTACAGTATATGACCCCCCCCCCCCCCCTCTGCTCTGACCTCAGGTGTGTTGTCATTATTCCAGCCCCCCTTGAGCTTTTGTTACCTCACCTGCTGCAGTCCACATTTCTCTGCTCATCGCTTTCTTCACACTATATAGGTTTTATTAGATATTTTGTGGGTTGAGTCTAAACGATAGAAATATACCTTCTTTACTCTTTGCACCACCACCATGTGCTCTCTGGTGTGTGTGTGTGTGTGTGTGTGTGTGTGTGTGTGTGTGTGTGTGTGTGTGTGTGTGTGTGTGTGTGTGTGTGTGTGTGTGTGTGTGTGTGTGTGTGTGTGTGTGTGTGTGTGTGTGTGTGTGTGTGTGTGTGTGTGTGTGTGTGTGTGTGTGTGTGTGGCTATTGTTACGTTTCTTGGAGTCGTAGCAGCATAGCAGAGCTGCTCCCATTCGTCAAGTGATTTATTCTCTGTTGTGTGCCAAAAATAGCACATCTGCGTCGCGGCGAGGACTCATTGGGATTGGGCTGCAAGCTATATCTTCGGCTATTTTCATATGAATTGAGCACGTCAATTTTTTCTTTTGTGTTGCACACTGAAAAAGACTTACCGTAATACAAACCCATAGCATGCAAAGATGACCTTAAAGATGTCATACTGTGTGGCATTGGCACTGCAGCCAGATTCTGTTCTATGAGAAACATACAGTACAATTAATACAATTAATACAGAGTACACCAAAAAAGGTGTACTGTGTATGCCCACTCAAATCAGATTA
>NC_139711.1:20860230-20872730 GCF_964188405.1 Protomyctophum parallelum | reverse complement strand
GATCCAGTCTTCTCCATGTATGGCTATCCAGGGTTTTATGAGGTCAGTGTTGTGATCTTCATAGACAGCCATATATGGTGGCGTGACGGACGGACGGATTGACTGACAGATTTTGCAGGTTTTCATAGTAATCTGCGACCTATGGTCGGAATTATTGTCTCCACCAGGCCGAAGGCATGGTGAGAGAGTATGTTTTGCACTCCGTCCATGTGTGTGTGAGTGAGTGAGTCTGTGTGTCCGTCCGTCCGTCTGTGAACAGATAATCTCCGGTCAATGCCAAATTGTGCACACACACTCCTTGGATACCAATGATGAACCTCTGCCCCACATTTTCCAGAACGGCCTGTTATAGCGCCACCAGGAGGCCGACTTTTGAAAAAATATTATATTCTGTCCAAAAATCATGGAAATCGTTACACACTATCTCTATAGTCATGTGTTCAAGTCAAGATGGATCTGTCCGATATTTCATATTCCATCCTAATTGCCAATTGGCTAACATTGGCTTTCAAAGTTTGGACGGTTTTGAACAAAAAGCCTCAAATCATGAACGCAGTGTGCAATTTACATACTCTTTCACAGACTTTCCTACTAGGCTGAGGATTATACCCCACCCTTTTCTCATTGGCCTGTTATAGCGCCACCAACAGGTGGCTTTTTGCAAAACACATTTTTGGAACAAAATGCCTCAAATCGTCCAATTTCCATCCAAGGCGTAAGAAGAAATGGCACCCTTTTCACATTGGCCTATTATAGCGCCACCAGGAGGCCACAACCTGACCTGCCCTGGTGGAGACCTGTGCCCAGAGGGGCACTTTAGAGGGCAGCACAGGGCCATAAAATTGGACCCCGTCCGAAACGGGACCGATGATATCTGAACCGAACCACTAGGGAAACATTGGAAACAAACTGCTTTGCGTTTCACCTCGCTCACTCAATGATTGCATTAATGTAGACAGAATGATAGTTTGTGTTGATTTGATTTGATTTTGGCAAGAAGCACTGGGGGCTTATACGAGGCCTCTACCTATGTAAAATACAATAAAGACATTATAACAAGATTAATAATTAATAACAAAATAATTCCCAGAAGACATGATTGCCGTATATAAAAAATAATATATAAAATCTACAACATGATTCAAACATACTTGATGATCTAAGACACGATTAGAGACGAGAAGAGAATACAAACTATGATAATTAAGTAATTTGGTCAATCAGAACAACCTTCAGTTTGTTCTTAAACAAGTTCAGAGAAGAAAGTTGTAAACCAGTAGAATATTTGTCCCAAAGTGTAGTTAGTAGTTAGGGGGGGGGGGTTAGTAGCCTGTCTAGTGTTGTATTTGTGGACTTGAGAATTGAGGATTTGTTTGAAAGCAATTACTAATTGTGTGGTCCTGTCACTATGAGCTAAGAGCTGAAACATCTGCCCTCCGTGGCCACGCATGCAGCGATGGAAACGGCTCCATGTCCAAGTGAAGGGGCAGTACTCCAGATGGAGGGTGGACAAAAGAGAAAAAGTGCCCTTCTGGGCACAGGTCTCCACCAGGATAGGAATGTAGGACATTGCAGCTTGCCTTCATCTGGTGGTTGGATAAAAGGGCAACAAAAGTAAATTATCCACAGATCCATGCAGTTAGAGGTAAAAACAGTTTTCGGCCAGTTATAGCGCCACCTTGAGGCTGAGTTGAAATTGTTCATGTGGCATTTCGTCCTCGGCCTAGTGGGAATGTGCGTGCACAATTTCACGGAAATCACGCGATGTGTTCATGATTTGCAGCATTTTGTTTGAAACTGAGCACTCCTATGAACTTTGGAAGCCAATCTTAACCAATCAGGATGGAGTCTGAGAAATCTGAAAGGTGTACTGTGCAAAAACTTGTTTTGCACAAAGCGGCCTCCTGGTGGCGCTATAACAGGCCGTTCTGGAAAGTTTGGGGCAGAGGTTCATCGATGGCATCCAGGGAGTGTGTGTGCTAAATTTGGCATCGACCGGGTTAACGGTGGCCGAGATTAGCTGCTTACGGACACACACGGACGGACACACGGACGGACGGAGTGCAAAACATACTCTCCCCCCATGCCTTCGGCCTGGTGGAGACAATGAGAGAGTTATAGGCTAGTGGGGCTACAGGGGTTGGGGAGAGAAGATGGAGGCATATACCCGAATGAATGTGTAAAACATAATGTTTACATCCAAGTCATTTTATGCTCATTAGGATGTAGTGAGTATTGGACACAGAACCATGTATTGCACTTCCCACATAATTGTGGCATCCTATATAGTAGGTTCACATTCCTCCACTCACGGTATTGTCCAAGACAGCAGAAGTGTTTTATAACCTTTTAAAACAGACAGAAAGGACCTCTAGGTATGCTCCCAATGAGCTCATACCATACCTTGTTGTTTTGTCTCATAAAGTGATGCTTGTAGAAAGGTAGCAGACAGTCAGACAGAGCAACGTGGCTCCTGTGTGTTGTTTGGTCAGTCGAGAGAACGAGAGGAGCAGTGTTGTTTTCATCGACTAAAACTAAGACGAAAAATGTTCGCCGACTACCTTTTTTCACTGAGGAAAACTAAATGGACACTAAATGAAAACTAAGCTATGATGACTAAAACTAAGACTAAATATACTGACAATTCCGTCAACAAATAAAAACTAGACTAAAATGTTAGGAAGGGACTAGTGGACAAGAAATCCAGTATACGTTATTTTACACTTGGTTGCATGCTGAAAATAGCCGATCTACAAGCTCACAACACGTCGCAGCATGACACGTTGTGAGCTTGTAGATAGGCTATTTTCAGCAAGCGTAAAATCAGTCATTACGATGGCATCAAGGCCCGCCAAAACACATTTAAGTCGACTAAATCAACTGTAGATTTAGTCTGATGTTTAGTCGACTAAAACTAGACTAACACTAAAACATTCCGGGTGACTAAAATGTGACTAAAACTAAATTAAAACTATTCAAGGGACTATGACTAAAACTAAAATCGAATTTACTGCCAAAAACAACACTGGAGAGGAGGAGACTTAACCCCATGCTGGTACTTTCACCTCTTGTCATGGTTGAATTGATGTTATTGGTGTAGAAACGAATTCTGCTGGGAAACAATAAGCACTTAAATGTGACTAAAATGTTCTTGAATCTGACTTCCATAGAATCAAATTGAATACTTTTATTGGCAGTTAAAAAAAATCACAACAATGTCACCCTTTAAAATACACCAAGGTGGATTATGCACCAAAAAGCCGAAGCTTGTTTCCATCGTGGTCCACTTTGAGCAACACGCAACAAGCTGTACAAGCAACCATAAACCAAATAAATATATAATATTTACATATATAGTTAGAAGCAATACAGTGGATTGCTCAGTGGCCTTGTGGTTAGAGTGTCCGCCCTGAGACTGGGAGGTCGGGGTTCAATCCCTGGCCGGGTCATACCAAAGACTCTAGGGTTATACTTCCCTCATCATTGAGGGTTGGATTGGGGTAAGTCCCTGCGACATACTAGCATCATGTCCAGGGGGTGTACTTGTACATCAAGCTGCCTCACGCTACAGAAACAGGAGATAGGCTCCTGCCCTATGAGCCTCATGGCTCTGCAGTCTGCAAGGCTACTTACTACTAATACAGTGGAGTAATCCAATGTAGTCAGAGGAGCAGAATTAAGTAAATGGTTTCCATAATTTGGGTGAGTTTATTGTGACACACCTAAGCCCTTGAGACACCCACCGGATCAGGCACGTGCACACATAGACATCAAAGCCCCTGCCCTTTTACCCCTTCTGTAAAACAACTGCCCATTAACCAGACCACGAATGCAGCATTTACTTTGGTGAAAGAAATGCAAATGCCCCTTGTTGTAGCCAATTTGATCATTTTATTCTGTGGTTAACTTGTGAAGTTGCTATGACAACCTGGGAATAGGTGGGTTCAGTCAATCACAGGCACAGCCTACTTGTATGTGTCACAGGTGCACGGCAGCAGGGATTTTGGGAAACGCCACAGGGAAGCCACACAGTTTTTCAACCGTGCGTGTTTTGTTTGTTTTCAGTTGTTTTTGAGTTATCCTTTGTTTATTTTGCATCACGAGTTATTGTTTAAGTTTAAGTACCCGGTTTATGTTATGCCATATCCACCCTGCAAGCAAAATAAAACCTTTTAAATGCACTCAACGAGACGACCTGATTTACTGTCATCATCACCACGCGTTGGAAAGAGCTTCACACCATATCCCTCACTGGCATCCTTTCTTAGAAAAGTTGCCTTTACATAAAGTTGAAAAACTAGCTTCCAAACAAAATCGTTTGAAGACGGATGGACACGGAACTGACGGAAGGACAGCGCCCCATTCAGTGCCTTCTTGCCGACTCATTCTTCACGCTACAACAGCCCGCAGTGGGACGCGGACCAAACATCAAAGCGACGGTGAGACTTTATTTATGAATGAATACAAGTTGCGGAAGGAGTGGCCTTCGCGCAACGGGATACAGGAAAATCCCGAGTAATTCTAAACAAAGACTCCGCCGATTGACAAACACAGATGAGTAACGTGGGGAATCAGGAAATGAATGCAGCCGTCAGTCAAACTGAAACGGAGAATGAACTTGCTAAAAGGCCCTCTAAACTCACGTATAAAGCACTGGAGGCAAAAATCATGTCATTGCAAAAGGAAAGAAATGCTGGATTGAAGCACTTGTGCAAAACCGCCAAGGAGTTGGATCAAATGATGGCTTCAAATGAAAATGCTTCCATCATACAAATCAAACATGAAATGGTGTGGAAATTGTGTGGGACAACTACAAGGTCACATGAATCATTAAAGCCTTTATTGCCTGATAATGAAATGTCTAAACAAACTGAATGGTTTCAGAGTCACATGCACAATGTAAATGAAATAATTGACAAAGTGGAAAAATGGGTGCTTGCGAACAGGGAGCAATGCACGCCCACACATGACGATGATGAATTCAATGATGTGTCAATCAATGCAAATAAGGCTGTGGATGGTCCAAATAACACTGATGGGTCAAATCATGCAAATGAGGTTGTGGGAAACAGTGGTTCAAATGACAATGAGGGGTCAAATCATGCAAATGAGGTTGTGTTCAATCATGGTTCTAATCACAATACTGTGTCACATGCAAATGAGGTTCTGAATATTAATGATGGTTCAAATAACAATGCTGTGTCAAATGGAAATGAGGATGTGGATAATATTGGGCCAAATGACAGTGTTTCTAATACTGGTAAATCAAATGTGTCACGTGGGAGCTCTAGACACTCTGTGTCTTCAACTGCCTCTGCATGCATCATGGCAGAGGCTGAAAGGGCTGCACTCCTGACTATGGAGGCTGCCTTAAAGGAAAAGCATGAGCTGGAAGCCATGGAGGAACAAATAAGGAAAAGAAAGGAATTGCTTGAACTGCAAAGTCAAATTGCTGCTCAGACAGCCAAGGTGACTGTCCTCAGGAACAGAGGGTCTGACATTGAAAGTAGAGTCACAGATGGAATGAATTCATATCTGTCAAAATCAAAGTCTGTTCTCAACCCCTCTGCTGTGCAATTTGTTCCACAAACCTCAAGCCGTCAATACAGTCTTCCACCAACAGGTGGCAGCAAAGCTGCAAACTCAACTCTATCACATCAGAACCCATACAACCAGTCCAATTCAGCCACAGGAGCTGCCAAAGCCATGCCATTACAGTCTCAGAAGCTGCAGGTGCCATACAGTATGTTCAATACTGCAGCCACAATGCCAATTGGAACAGGATCACAGCCCAAGGAAACCATTTCACAAAGAACCAGAACAAAACCATATGCTCCAAATCACAAACCAAGCATGCCTCAAAGGTTTCAGCAGTCATATTCCACTGCATATCCACCACAACAACAGAACCAAGTCAATGAGGAGGACAAAGACGGCATGCCACAAAGACCTCAACATCTACATCACACTGCATATCCACCACAGCAATCCAACCGACACAGTGAGAACCAAGACAATATTTTCACAATCATGCAAAAGCAAAATGACATCACAGCATTATTAGTGCAACAGCAATCTTCACTATCACTACCCCCCAGGGATATACCGATCTTTGATGGAAACCCTCTCGAGTACAACACGTTTGTTAGAGCCTTTGAACATGGAGTGGAAAGAAAAGCTGCTAGCAACGTGGACTGCTTATACTACCTGGAGCAGTACACTCGTGGGCAACCTAGAGAGCTGGTGAAGAGCTGTCAACACATGCCATCTGACAGGGGGTATCCGAAGGCCAGGATGCTTTTACATGAACGCTTTGGAAATGAGCAGAAAATAGCCACTGCATATATGGAGAGAGCAATTGGATGGGAACCTGTGAACTCAGAGGACGTCGAGGCTTTACAAGCATTTTCATTATTCCTACGCATCTGCTGTAATGCTATGGAGGACATCAGCTACATGTCAGAAATGAATATGCCATCTAACATACGTGCAATAATCATGAAGTTACCATACAAACTTAGAGAAAAATGGAGAAACATCGCTTTTGAGCATCAGGAGAAACGGCACCGGCAAGCAGGTTTCAGTGACTTTGTGAACTTTATGGAGAGACAAGTGGCTATTGCTTCTGACCCACTTTATGGAGACATTCAAGACACATCAGTCTCATTGTCAAAACTCAAGTTTGGAAGTAAAGCATCGCAGGGACGCATACAGGAGCAAGGAAGCAGCTTTGCTACGTCTGTGGCATCTGTTAACTCTGAAAATGAAAAAGAGAGAGACTTACCTGATAAGCCAACAAGAGGATCCTGTCTGATGTGTGACGAGGGCCACAGATTGGAAGTGTGCCCTCAGATGGAGAAGAAGCAGCATTGCGACAAAATTGACTTTCTAAAAAGGAAGGGTGCATGTTTTGGGTGTCTGTCTGTCGGGCACATAAGTTCACAGTGCCACAGTAGGTTGTCGTGCAATATATGTAACCTGAAACACCCTACCATTCTCCATATCCATGCAAAGGAATGGGAAGAAATAAGATCACAACAAGATGAAAACGGAATAAGTCAAGCCACTACTCCCAAGACTTGTGGTCATATAGGGGCCGGAGCACAGGATTGCGTCTTGTCTATTGTGCCTGTAAAGATCAGGGCAAAGAAAGGCAGTACAACTTTACAGACTTATGCATTCCTAGATCCCGGCAGTTCATCTACTTTCTGTTCTGAGCAACTGATGAGGAAGCTAAATGTGAGAGGAAGGACCACTAGATTCCTAATGAAAACAATGAACCAAGAAAGTTTTGTCAACAGTCATGTCATCTCAGGACTAGAGGTCGCTGCACTAAATGGTGACACCTACATTGAGCTGCCTGATGTATACACCCAAGGAAAGATGCCTGTGACTCGTGATAACATCCCACGGCAAGAAGACTTGTATGCTTGGCCATATCTGAACTCTGTGGAAATTCCTGCTATTGATGCTGAGGTGGAGCTGTTAATTGGAACTAACTCTCCAGAAGCAATAGAGCCATGGGAAGTGATAAACAGCAGGGGTAAAGGACCTTACGCTGTTAGAACTCTATTGGGATGGGTTGTCAACGGACCACTGAGAGGAGGCAATGAGAGTGGGATTAGCTGCCCCACAGTCACAGCCAACCGCATATCCATGGCTCGGATAGAGGAATTGCAGATGAAGCAAGACAATCATGACTTCAGTGAGAAATCAACAGAGGACAAGCAACAAATGCCCACACAATATTGCAAGCCCATGCACATTGCTGACACGTCAGCTGAACTCAAGAACGAACATTCCTGCTTGACGTTGCCTCTTGGAGAGGACAATGTTGTCATGCCCAACTACCACCACCCCGCTGAGCAAAGGGTCCTTGCTATAGGAGAAGCAAGAGACATCTCACACGGGAGGTACGTTGACACAAAAGGGAATCCAGCTGACGAGGCCTCTCATGGGGTGAAATTTGAACACCATCTCACTTGCAGTAGATTGATCCATGGCCCGGAGTTTCTTTCCAAAAGTGAAGAGGAACGGCCTATTTTCTATATTTCTATATTTTTATATTTTCTATATTCTATATTCTCTTTGTGGAAAAGGCTTAAGACCTCAGTTGTGTGTTTTCTCCAGCTGAGGAAGGCATTGCAGCTGTTGAGTCAAAAACGAAAAGAAATGCAAGCTTCTCTTTCCAGCACCGGATTTGAGACAACTCAACATAAGAACAAAGCAGAAGAGTACATGAAGAGGTTCAGGGCCACAATGGGTGGTCACACCTTATGTCCTGAAGATATTGACACAGCTGAAAGTGCCATCATTCAGTACTGCCTAATGGACAAGGTTTGTGATGAAATCACTGCTTTAAAAAGAGGAACATCTGGAGCGAGGAAAAGCAATCACACTCACCAACTTGATCCAGTGCTGAAACAAGGGAGCTTTGTCGCAGGAGACGTCGTCATGGTAGCTGAATCAAATGCGCCTCGTGGATCCTGGCTGTTGGGCAAGGTCCTGCAGACCTTTCCTGACAGACATGGACTTGTGCGGTCTGTGAAAGTCTGGACCAAGTACAACATCCTGGAGTGACCGATCACATGAAGACTAAAGACTGAAACCCATTCTCTACTACTGGGGTTACCAACCCTATTGGAGACACACATACATACACGAACATTATGAACATTGAACACTGACGTGGACTATTTATTTGGCTACAATGTTTTGTATTTGTTGAATTGTTATGTTTTCATACAGTAACAATTAGGGGCCGGAGTGTTGTAGCCAATTTGATCATTTTATTCTGTGGTTAACTTGTGAAGTTGCTATGACAACCTGGGAATAGGTGGGTTCAGTCAATCACAGGCACAGCCTACTTGTATGTGTCACAGGTGCACGGCAGCAGGGATTTTGGGAAACGCCACAGGGAAGCCACACAGTTTTTCAACCGTGCGTGTTTTGTTTGTTTTCAGTTGTTTTTGAGTTATCCTTTGTTTATTTTGCATCACGAGTTATTGTTTAAGTTTAAGTACCCGGTTTATGTTATGCCATATCCACCCTGCAAGCAAAATAAAACCTTTTAAATGCACTCAACGAGACGACCTGATTTACTGTCATCATCACCACGCGTTGGAAAGAGCTTCACACCATATCCCTCACTGGCATCCTTTCTTAGAAAAGTTGCCTTTACACCCCTCCCTCTCCTTTCTGTGCCATATACCGGAATTAGGCAGCATTCAGGAGAATTGCCTTTTCTTAAACTAATTTGTCTCAAAATCCATGTTGTACGCACCGCATCTCCAGTAAATACAGACTGCTGGGTTTGCGCCCCGAAAATATCTGATCTACAAGCTCTCAACTGCTATTTTCGCTATTTTTGTCCCAAAGTGCCCTCTTATGGGATTTCTGCCCCTGCCTCTCTAACACTCTCTGCACGTCCCTGCACCGGATCATTGACTTTGGTTATTAAAAGCTGTATTGGATAGTATAGAAGACGGAGAGACAGAGAGAGAAGTGTGAATGACACGGCCGGGGCCCTGAGACTGAGAGCTGCACTTCAACTCTTGGAACATTGTCATTACGTGGAGAGAGAGCGCCCGCCGAGTCCCCGCCGGGTGCTCTCCGCGTCACTGTGTGTGATTTTGAACAAACTGACGCGGTCATCGGCGAGAAAATAAGCACTCTCCGTTCTCATTTTGTTTAACAATTCCTCAAATTGTTTTTTTCCAGACTCGCCACTTCTAAAAACGCATCCTCTGGTTTCCCCCCCCCCCCCCCCTCCCACCGCCCTGCCTCATTCGATCCTCTCTTCTCTTAAGGTCCTTCTTCCTGTCTTTAACCCCTGGCCTACCATTCCTGGAAAAAACTGATTATTGCTAAAAATACAAACCTCCCGTTCACGGAATTAACGGAATGTCAATCAATGTCAGTTATCGGGGGTTCAATGGAGCAAAAATGAGCATTTTTTCGCTAATATCACTAATGTTGGATGTAATTTACCAGAAAACGGCCGAAATCCGCGTGATCGTGCGCTATCGTGCACGCGCACCGTCTCTATGTGCGTCGCTGTAAAAAATGTGATATTTTGCGATGTTTTGGGGTTGATTTGAGGTTAATTTGACTTAGTTATGAAAAATATAGCATTAGCTTAGCAATCCGGACCAGCCAAGCTAGTGACTAGGTTCAAAATACTACCGGATGTTGTTGATCGTTGAACCGGAAGTGACTTAGGAAGATTCGTCTATTTTGGCCAAAATCAGCATAATGGTGCGTTCCCGCCATCTGGTGGCAATTCGAGAGAATACACTAGCAATGAAAAAAATAAAAAAACATCTGTTCAAACCACCAGATCTTTCTATTAATGTTTAAATAATGAATTAGAAATATGCCAATTTGTTACCCAAACAAAAAAATTGGGATTGGTAGTCCAAGGGTTAATTTCTCTCATTTATTTCGCTTCTTCTTTGTCTAGTATACACGTACTTTTCTCTGTTTTTGGTTTGATCGATTGTCTACACTGACCTCTTGGGAACCTTGGCAGTTTTAGGAATGACAAAGTGTACTGTACTAGGAACTTGGTTTAACCCTGTCAACGCGAGGGTGTTTTATAAGAAGTGGAACCGCTCATATAGGAACACCAGTGTTCCAGTTTGATTGCACTGCAGCTCTCAGTCAATCCTCCTTCACAGCGAACAGAAATTGTTTTCTCGTGCACTTTTCTCTCTCTCTCTCTCTCTCTCTCTCTCTCTCTCTGTCTGTCTCCGTGTTGTTTACAGACGCCAGCTCTATCTTGGGGTCTGTTTTTTCGCCTGTTGATTTACAGCTTTTAAACGTTGAGAGCTGTCCTCATTTCAGACAAGAGTCTGTCATCATCATTCTCCTCTGTCTCTCTTTTCCTTCACATACTTTCTGTACACATCTGTGGAGCAGCCCCCCCGACCCCCCCACCTTGTGTCATTTCATGTATGTACAGTATGTATGTATGTATGTGTGTGTGTGTGTGTGTGTGTGTGTGTGTGTGTGTGTGTGTGTGTGTGTGTGTGTGTGTGTGTGTGTGTGTGTGTGTGTGTGTGTGTGTGTGTGTGTGTGTGTGTGTGTGTGTGTGTGTGTGTACAGTATGCATGTATGTATGTAAACCTCACGTGTCACTAGGCGTTCCACCGCGGAGGAAAGAAAGCCTGGTTTTCGTTCTATAAGCTCTCCCGTGTGATCCCAGTTCAGAAAAAAGGGGGAGAAAATAACCGGGTTCCGGTTGGTTTGTTCGCATTGCTTTTGTTCCCCCAAATAATGGAAATAAATGTGTTGAGTCTCGCTACGAGTTAGAATAAAAGATGGACATACAAAACCCATTATTATGTTACAAGGAACAAAACGATTATACCAAAACGAAATACATTTTAAAACAAGGGGAATCATTTTGGAAGTAATTTCCGTTCCGACCGGAGCAGATACGTGAAAATGGTATTGATCCCAGGCTGCGTGCGTGCATGCGTGCATGCAGTTTATGTACTACTGGATATTAATGTGTGTATACAGACAGTGCCTTTTCTCTGTCTGTCTAGCGTCTAGCTCTCTCCCTGTCTCCATGTTGAGACTGGTATGTGTGTGAATGGGCCTTGGATGAGTTGCAATTTGTAAGTAGCTCTGGCTGAGAGAGAGAGAGAGAGAGCATCTGCCTAACAGCTACACTTATATTAGATTGTTTTGTGAACAGTATAGGCTCTGGAGAGGTTGGAATAGGGTTAGTGTCCTTGCTCTTGTTAACGGTGTGCGTGAGAGTGAGACTGAATCGTCTTCCTTGTATTTGTTATTGTTTTGTTTTCTTAATGTGACATCGTTTCATCAATGATCATCAAGTCAACAAACTTTTTCTTCCACCCTCCACCCCCCCCCCCCCCTCTTCCTCTCATTCTCTCTCTGTCTCTCTCTATCTCTCTTCCTATATCTTCCTTCCAGGCCGACAGACTGCAGCAGAAGGCTGAAAAATGTAAGTGAAGCCTTCACACTACATATAATTAGTTAATTAGTGGTAGGATAATTAGTTCTTCTAACTGTGTTTGGATGCCTTGAATGCCCAAATACATAATAATTGTGGGGGTCCTTGACATGAAATAGCTTGAGCACCACTTGTGGTATATAAACTTCAGGTCAAGAGAGGCACGTGCACATGTCTTTATTCTTTGATTCTTTATCTCAAGGTATAGCCACATACGTTTTTAGAAAACATATTTAGAATTGGCCACAGGTCTTAATGGGTTAAGATCTCACTTGCTTTCTCTCTTTTGTGCCTTCAATCTGCCTTCAGTCTTATTTTAGTTTGAATGCCTTACTTGCAGGACAGAGTGAGCATCTTTAGTCGTAGACTCACCTTCAGGACAGAGTGAGCACCTTTAGTCGTAGGCTCACCTTCAGGACAGAGTGAGCATCTTTAGTCGTAGACTCACCTTCAGGACAGAGTGAGCATCTTTAGTCGTAGGCTCACCTTCAGGACAGAGTGAGCACCTTTAGTC
>NC_139711.1:20802730-20855230 GCF_964188405.1 Protomyctophum parallelum | reverse complement strand
TGTGTGTGTGTGTGTGTGTGTGTGTGTGTGTGTGTGTGTGTGTGTGTGTGTGTGTGTGTGTGTGTGTGTGTGTGTGTGTGCGCGTGCGTCTTTGCTCTGCTTTATGTGATGATGGTGAATGACTGATGAGACCTTGACCTCTATAATGACCTGTGACCTCTGCCTTTCTGTGTGGAGTTTGCATGTTCTCCCTGTGTCCCCTAGGGTAGGTACCCTCACAAAAAACATTAATCCTGGTCTAAACTGCCTCCCCCTGGCCAGCCGGGGCGCCTGATGGAGGGGATAGGAACTGGTTAGAATAACGTGTTCCTTCCACGCGCTACGTCCAACCAGGGAAACTCCCCCCTGTCAGGTTTAAAGGAGCAACTTGGACACTCAGGCATGAAGGAAGCATGAGTTCAAGTCCGCTGCTCTCCCCATGTCCCCCATATATGGGGACTAGGTTGGCGGAGGGTGTGTAGAGCCCAGGATCACATTAGATAATTGACACAGGGGTGAAAAATGGGTAACAAAATTGTGGGATAAAAACAATTAAGAAATATAATGACCTTTCTGTCCTGATGTGATTCCGTCCTGCAGGTTCTGATCACCGTCTATTGGCTAGGTCGAGCCGCCAACGGTTGCACCTCCTACAACGGGCCCACGCTGGACCTCAAAGAGTTTGAGGGCCTGCTGTCACAAATGAGAAAGGTACGTCCAAACGGCATGCTGAAAATAGAGATCCAGACTTATGTGTGTGCGGACTCCAGAGAGAGAGAGATCCAGTCCCCGACGGCACGACATATAATTTTAAAACCATAGATTTAACTGTGTAGGCTATAGTTTATGAATTGAACACATTGCGTTTCCAATTGCTGCGGTTATACAGAGCAGTGTGAAGGCAAACCGCAGCAAATTAAATATGCAAGAATCCCAACTTCTCCGCCCATTCTCATCCAGTCTATCGAAGTATTAGGCGGGAATGTGACCTTAGTTTTAGTCATCATAGCTTAGTTTTGATTTAGTTTCCATTTAGTTTCCGTCAGTGGAAAATGGTAGTCGACGAAAAAATGTTGTCTTAGTTTTAGTCGACGAAATCAACTGTAGCTGGTCATAAAAATGCACACATGCAAAGTATGCAGAAACCCATAATGTATTGCACAGGTTGAACTCAATCACTTGTGTGTGTCTCAGAGACTAGAGACACACTCACACTAACGAGTTGCCTTGATGCCTGTTGCCTGTCAATGAGGGTCAGCTGGCTCCTCGTTGACAGACGCACCTCAGCTGTGCTGAACTGAAGTGACTACAGTAACTTGAAAATGACTGAACTCACTGAAGACATGAGGTTTATTGTGATTAGGGTAAGCTTACATTTCATATCACAAACACCTGTAGTGAAAACTCCTGTAACTGTAACCAGGAATCACATTTTTGGAAATTATTAATCGATTTTGAATCGTTCATAACGGGAATCACAATTCTATAAATTCGAAACGATTTTTTTTTTTTAACGTAGAGCCTATGAGAGAGCTCTACGTTCTCCCGGTGGGGGCTCCTCACTGGCAGGTGAGTCAGTAGTCCCCGACAGCAGTGAAATCCCCCACACACAGAAATGTGTGTGGGGAGGAATGAATTGGCATTAATCAATACTAAAATTGGGGCGGAAAATGGGTAACAAATTATTATTCTCTAATAATAAATTTAGAGAAAAGAAGAAAAAAAAAGAAAAGAAAAAAATAATGTGTGAAAACTACTGGTTTAGAAGGCATGGGACTCAGGTCTTACAAAGGTCACAATAAATACACACACATGTGCAAAGTCTCTCTACAGTATTCATTGCTATATACACAGGGGGGCTCCATTTTCGTCACCGCTAAACCCCTTGTCCCTAAACTTCTTTGACTTTTTTTTACTATTTTGAAAAACAACTAGCCAATCTACATTGACACATTGTGAGCTTGTAGACCGGTCATTTTAACTATTAAAAAATGTTTAGCAAAATAGTAAAATAAAAGGCAAAGAAGTTTAGGGATAAGGGTTTTAGCGGTGACGAAAATGGTGTGTTTTTCATTGTGCAGCCAACTCATGAACATGATGTCACTGCACTGCGATTTATTCCACAGTGTGACGTCTCTCTCTCTCCTCCATATACTATAAAACTGAGGAATCATCTTCTTGACTTCGTACCCAGAGCTAAATCTCTTTCACAGATGTCTGCACATTGCACACACACACACTGCAGCTGACCAAAACATAGCTTGTTTCTATGAAGCACAAATAAAAAAAAATCACACTTGAAGCGAGGGGCACTCTTATCATCATACATCACATTCCATGCTCAGTCAATCAGCTGAGCACATTCCATGCTCAAAGGGACATACAGAGAGACACATATACTGTAAACACAAAGCTGTGCATACGAGGGGCTAGCGCCTCTACAAAATAAAATAAAATAAAAAACATAAAAAAGAATACAGTCAGTGTGTTGATGGCACTGGTCTGGAGAAAGTTTTGAAAATCACTGAAAAACACTCACACTCCAGACTCCAGACTACTTTGACAGTCAGTAGTGTTTTCATGGTTGAAATTATTTATGGGTGGAAAAGAAGATAAGGTTTATACCTGACATGCTTTCTCTAGCCAGGCATAGCCAGACTAATGAAATTTGCTTTGGCAGATTAGTCTGGTGTCCAGTACTAGTGTTTTATGTTTTATCCAGCACCTGACCAGTGTTGTTTTTGGCAGCAGAGTTTAGTTTTAGTCCTAGTCTCTTTTATGGTTTACATTTAGTTTTAGTCACATTTTAGTCACCTGGAATGTTTTAGTGTTAGTCTAGTTTTAGTCGGCTAAATCTACAGTTGATTTAGTCGACTAAAATGTATTTTGGCGGGCCTTGGTGCCGTCGTAGTGACTGTTTTTACACTGGCTGAAAATAGCAGATCTACATGCTCACAACGCGTCGATTTTCAGCATGCAACCAAGTGTAAAACGACTTATACTGGATCTCTTGTCCGCTAGTCCCTTCCTAACACTTTAGTCTAGTTTTTATTTGTTGACGAAATTGTCAGTATATTTAGTTTTAGTCATCATAGCTTAGTTTCCATTTAGCTTTCGTCAGTGAAAAACAAAAAAAAATCGTCTTAGTTTTAGTTGACGAAATCAACACTGATTCATAAGCATTCAAATGTGCTGTGTTCAGCACCATATATCTGCCTGATAGGACTGAGAGGAGATTTGATTGAGAACAGGAACAAGAGGGATAAACCATTCAATTACATTTTCAATTCAAATGGGCTTTTTGTCATGATAAAACACACCAGTATGTTTACATTGCCAAAGCAAGTGTAAGAGTGGGGTCTGTTTGTGGCAGCCTTTCTTGTCTATTATTATAAGGCCTTGTTCACTGAGTCTGCACATAGTCGAGGCTTTCATTTGTTTCGGGTTGTTGAACATGATCAGGTATTCTGCCAATTTCTTCTGCCTCTGATTAGGGTTAGATAGAATCCCATTTTGCTTTGGTTTTGGGTTGTCTCTTTACAGTATGCCAATGGGACTTGACTTGACCAATTAAGTCCCAAGTCAATGTAAAAAGTAAATGAGTCCCAAGTAAATAGCTTAACCCATTGGTTATGTCCAATGGGTTTTCTGGTAGCTACAGTATGTGCTTGTGTAAAGTTGTGTTTGTGCACAGAATCCCTGAACCAGCTGACAGGGGGCCATCCCTGTAGGTTTTCTCTATAGTTGAGGGCTATGTTACGGGTGAGTATCCGCCCTGAAACTGGGAGGTCAGGGGTTCGATCCCCGGCTAGTTCATACCAAAGATTGTAAAAATTGGACCCAATGCCTCCCTGCTTGGCGCTCAGCATCAATGGGTTGGATTGGGAGGTCAAATCAACTAATCAAAGGATTCCCGAGCGCGGCACGGCTGCGGCTCACTGTTCTTTGGTTGCGGCTCACCGCTCCAAGAGATGGGTCAAATGCAGAGAACAAAATTTCACTGCGGTAACGTGTGTGACAAATCATAAGACTTTGATTTCTTCATTTCCTGAAAAATTTTGGAGTGAACATTTTTCAGATGATATGATGATAATGGAAATGATATTCATGTTCATGTTTTGGTGTTTTAAGCATTGTGTTATACTTTAGCTATTGAAAAATAGCAGATCAACAAGCGAGCTTGTAGGTCTGCTATTCTTTTTTCAATCGTGAAAATGTGGCGCAAATCTTTGAATATATATTCTTTTACAGCGAGCGGTTTTAACTCAAATCTTTGCTTCTGGGGGGTCTCTGGAACATAATATTTTCAGATGGGGTGTCGGCGGCCAATTACATTTTGGGGTCCTTGACATGAAATATTGAGCACCACTGGATTTAAATAAGTGCTGAGCGTGTGGTATTACATATACTTACAGACTGGTATCACAAACGTTCAGGGAGGGTTTTTTAGAACAAAGAGAGAAGCAAAACACATCGAGGAGGGGTGGGGGACAGGAAGTTCCTGTGGCTAGCAGGAAATGCCTTTCTCCACCTTTCATTAAACCAGAGACACACACACACACACACACACATGGACGTGAGTGAGTCTATGGGAGAAAGACGGAGAGATTGACAGATAACGAAGGAGAGACTGGGAAAGAGGAAAAGGAGTCCAGAGTAGAGAGAGAGAGAGAGAGAGAGAGAGAGGGGGGGGGATTCTCCAGAAAGCTGAGTGATGGATTGTGCAAACTGGGGCTGCTGCTCCATATTTGGCCAGTTTAAAAAGAGAGAGTACATTATACACTATACCAGCTCATTGGCCTTGAGGTTAGAGTGTCCACCCTGAGAATGGGAGGTCGGGCTTTGATCCCATTCCCTGGCACGGTCATACCAAGGACCCAATGCCTCCCTGCTTGGTGCTATACGACATACTACTATGGCGTCAAGTCCATGAAGTGTAAATCAAGCTGCCTCGTGCTAACGACACAGGCGCTATAGGCTCCTTTCCTATGGGCCTCAGGGCTCGGCAAGGCTTACTTACACATTACACACATTACACTTTTCTTTGTATACATTAAATGGGTTCTGCTTATTGTGTGTGTGTGTGTGTGTGCGTGCGTGCGTCCGTGCGTGTGTGCGTGCGTGTTCTGCTGTTCAGGAGGTGGAGGACGCAGAGAGTCCGTCTAAGCGCAGCATCAGGGACAGCGGCTACATCGACTGTTGGGACTCGGAGCGCAGTGACTCGCTCTCGCCACCTCGTCACGGCCGAGAGGACTCCTTCGACAGCCTGGACTCGTTTGGATCGCGCTCCCGACAAACCCCCTCCCCGGACGTACTGGTTGCCCGTGGCAGCAGCGATGGTACGTCCAAAAGTTCAAATAATTTGTATATATATATATTTTTTTACAGGAGAGCAGTACATACGGCTTTGTAGTTGGAGTACATTACCTTCCCTGACCCCCTTAACTACTTGAACCAAAAGTAGCCTTTCACAACCCACTGCGATGTCTGAGGGCTTTACTTTGTATACATTTTCTCCACGTCCATTAAAACGTTACTGAACATATACGGTACTTGAATATCTGAGTTGGTGTTGACAAAACACATAGACCTTTGCATTTTAGTTTGTGAATCAATCTTTGCTCCGGGGCCTATTTTAGATAAACTTTCCAAATGAATCTGCATGCTTTAAGAAGCTTTAAACACATGTAATGATAACATAACTTCCATTATAAAACATATACAGTAACTGCACAATGCACATTGACATTTGTAATATAGATTTACCTTTCTCAAGCAGGTTTTAAGTCTGCAAGTTTTCAAATCAACCAAATTACCAATGGGAAATGGTCTCAGCAGTAGTGTCAAGTATAATATGAGTCATATAGTCAATGGGCCAAACACTTTAGCACTTAAATCATTAATACGCACTCGATTAGTCATTTTCGTTGCCACTTCCAACGCAAACACAGAAGATTCTGGTCATGATTGTGACTAATAGCGGCAGGTTACTGTAGGGATAAATGGGGAGAGTATAAAGACACCAAAATCAAAACACGGTTATTTTTTCCATGATAGCAGTGATAGGAACGCAGGCGCACAAGTGGAAGAGGAAGAGGAATGTGAAAACGGGGAAGTGGAACTAGCTGGAGGGGTTATGAGTTATTATACGACGCACCATTTCTCCATGTAATTGAACGTTTTGTTTATTTTCCACTGCACCAGCAATATCCTGTATCGACGTTCTTTAATGAGCTCTTTCGAGGATCTGTGTTGTCTCATGGCTGTCTGCGTTACTAGCGTCAATGGTTGTCTGTGATAGCATCAATCCCTCTCTCTCTGACATCTGTAACAATGGCTCTTCTGTGTTGACTTGTTTGAACCTGTTGTCATGGGATACGGTTACGGCATGTTTGAGTGACAGCATTGTTGAGGGAGCTAAGAGGGAGAGACAGAGACAGAGATGAAATGAAAAGAATGACTGATGGTCATTGATTGCTGATTGGAGTACTACTGTAACTTGTAACTAGTAAATCCACTAGTCGACCTTGTTGGTACTAGTTGACTAGTTGATAAGATTTTTTTGTTTGTTTCCGCCCCTGTTTTTGTAGGCCTCAAGATCAGATAGATTATAGTTGTAGTCACCAATGTACACAGTTTTTAAATGTACAACTATTATTATTATTATTATAATTTTTACATAATGGGTAGGCCTAGTTAAACAACTAGTCGACTAGTAAAAATCACTAAAAGTGAAAGCCCTAGTATGTACAGAGCACTAAGGACACGTTGCCATGTAACAAAATGTTTATGATTAATAACACATGCTGAGGCAGGAAGACACCAATCCAGAAACCATCAAAGGCCTAAAGTGACACACAGACATAAGGTGTGAGACATATACAGTATACTCAAATGTGAAGACTGATGGATTCTCATCAATATTTTGAAAGTGCAAGGTGTTATTTCAGTGGGTTTTATGAATAACCCAATAACCCCATATCCCAAAATAATAGGGACTCCAGGTTGAAAGCGGTTAAGTCTGTCTGCTGAGTTTTTTTATAAATAAGTGTAAATAATAACTACATTGGATCCATTTATACACTTTAGGTTATTTCTAGGGATGTCCCGATACACTTTACCCCTGAGCCACCGCTCACCCCTCATGGGAAGTGAAGTTGTTCAGATAGTCTTTGACAGGCAACGTGGGCGTTGTCCTTGGAAACAACACAAGAGAGAAGGCTTCACCACCGTCGGCACAGATGAAGCGCACAAAGTGCACCATTTATCAGAGCGGTGTCCATCTATGAACAAAAGAGTTCAGCCAATATTACATTTCCTCCAGAGATTAAATTAAGCCTTTCCCCCCATTCAATTATTATGTGAATTATTGTCAGGGAAGAGTGCATGAGTTTGTTGAAGCAGGAGCCTGTGAAATAAAAGGTTATTGTTGTGTAAAAAAAAAGAAGGTCAGGGTTGGTGAAAACACGCTATGCCAGTTAGCTTTTGTGTGGACGTTAAAAATGGGATGGACAAGCTTGTTCTCTTGTGTGTAATTAAAGCTTCTTTGTGGTTGGCCGATCACTGGTCTACAAGAACACTCTCAGTTCTCCTGTCTGCTGCAACTAGTGTTGCCAAGTCTGCTTATTATAAGTGACTTTGGGCTTGTTTTTTGTACAACATCTGGCAACACTGGCGGCAATCCAGAGCCAGTTATTATTTTGTCCTCGTTTGTAGAACGAGGTTCTTGGCAGCAAACGTTGTGCTCAAATCCAAGCCAAACTAATCCATGTTCAAATAATCTGCACAGGTAAAAAAAACTCCTACTTGACCACATGAAGCGAGCAGCGTGACCAGCAAGGCGAGCATTCTGCGGAAATAGTTGATCTTCGCACTGGCGCCGTTGACGTATTGTGAGATTGTGTGTTGTTGTTGTGATATCGCTTGTAGATCGGCTAATTTGGCTATTTGACATACATCAGAGAATAAATGTTTTGTGGTTGAACGCAACTCGGACCCTAAAGTTCTAATGGATGTAGTTTTGGGGTAAATTATCCCTTGAAGGTTGCAGCGTGGCCTTTGCAGTCAGTGCTTTTCCTCCACATCTCTCTCCAAACAGAAACACAGATGGGATGCTTACGGCCTGAGACTGAATCTATTCACAGTCTCCCTGTTTAAACCTATGCAGGGTTTTGTGACGGCCGTCATAACCTTTTATAGGCCTTCATTAAAAAGAAGACAATGTGAAATACGTACAGTGTGGGAACCAGCATCATGCTATGGCAGCAAATGGAGTAGCGCTTGGCATTATAAAATATTTATATGCAACCAAACCATAATTTTAACTAAAGTTGTGTGAAAAACATTCTTTATGACTGTTTACCATTGACATGGCTGTCTGAGAAAGACGCCATGTCACCAGACACCATGTGTGGGGAATTGTTCTAGTGTCAAGGTGTTGTATTATTATGGGTCTAAAGCCCTTACTTTTCAGGAAAAAAGAACCTGTGTTCCAGAAATGTAATGTCATTTAGTCAAAAGCTCTTTTTAAGACTTTTCGTTGGATTAAATTGAAGTGTTCACATAATGACTTACTGAAACTTTCATTTTAGTAACTTAATGTATTTTTTGTGGAAATCCCATTTTGGAACAAAACTCTTCATTTGTATATTCCCAATTCCCATCCCAGTTTTTGCTCATAGTGAGCTACCTTGAAAATCCCCTTTTTGGGGGGGGGGGGGCTGAGAATTTCTGTTACAGTACGACATTGACCCCTATAGTCAAGGCCCCCCTCGTGCTTCAATGTTACCATGTGTTCCAACCCCAGCGTCGCACCACACCGTCAAGGCACATGTTCCTCAGTACAGACGGAGAGATTCACTCATGTTTCCAATTGATGGCTTAAGAGGCTCTCTCTGTTATCAATCCAACCGCTGTGTGAGGCATAAATACCTTCGGGCCTCGTTAAGACCTTGATCTGACTGTCAGTCTTTCAGGTCGTGTCACATGAAGAAGACTGCAAAGAGGGATGTTTCCATCGGTATGAGGTGTGCAGCCTTGCTCTCGTTCGTGAAGCTGTGGCTGCGACTTCTGGATTCATTCAGATCTGAGGAAAAAGCTAAAAAAAAAAAGAAAAGTGGTCCAAATAGCCCGTTGGAATGTGTGGATTTATACCTGGAAAGCTCCCATGACCATAATATACATGTATCCTATTCTTATTGAGTCTGGATTTGATTCGATCTCATTTGATTTGAGCTGGACAGAATGTCGACACAGACTGCAAAAACTGTAGAAGACAAAATAATAATAATAAAGATAATTATTATAATAATGATCTATATACAGTACAAGGTCACAGCAGAGCAAATCTACACACTAACAAAGGCATGGCAGTTACGTTGGAGAACGATGTATCCATGAGTAACTGTCTATTTGTGTATATGTATAATATGTACAATTTTGTGGGTGTCTTGTAAGCCTGTGCGGGCTGGGCATCTTATGATGTAGGACACTTTAATAAAAACTCTATCTATCTATCTACAACAAGCTATCTAACGGTGCAAAATACAATAAAAAAACGCTTCACCCCCCCCCCCCCCCCCCTGCAGAATACTTGATAATATTTAGAATGGATGATGAAAAGGTAATTTACAGGGGTGACCAGAGCCAAAGAAGTTTGAGAACCACACTGATATAGATTGAGTGCTTGTTTGTGCGCGAGACAGATGTGAATTCACATGTGCTACACATCTTGGAAAGGAATTCCTAGAGACCTTGGGTAAATTGTGGGCTTTTGGTGTAGGGGGGGGCCAAGTAGCCTATAGAGTAACACTCGTGCTTTCTAAGGTGTGATCTGGGGCTCCAAAGCTGAATAAGAATTCAATATCAACATCCTAATACTCTCCAATAATTAGATAGGGAGGGTGAAATTATTACAAGCAGTTGCTGCTGTCAAAATATGACCCCCCCAGTCAAAAAACATTTTTGGTGTGATTTGGGGCCCTAAGGATGAATACAAAATCAAAACATCCTAATACTGTCCAATACTTAAATAGGGAGGGGGGTGAAATTATGACAGGCAGGTAAAAAACACGTTGTATTTGAACTATAGACCCCTACGGGAAACCGGTCAATGAGGTACAGAAATGGTTTAAGTGATTCCCATTTCTCTCGAGCGTTACGCAGAATGTATAGTTGAATTGAATATTAATACATTAATATTGTATGCAATTTAAAACGGTGAGGTTCTCGCATAATCTCCCCTAGGGTTTCTTACCTCACCGGCACAATAACTAACTGTAAACTTTCCCATGGAAAGAACTAAACACTATGCGTGAAATGAAATTATTCAATGAATCAATACATCTAATAAATTCTAGAATATGTTGCGGTGGAGTTTTAATCATAAACCGTGGGGAAGTCCTTGAGCGATGCACGTCTGCAAAGCCAGGTGTTCCCCTGGCCATTAAAGAGCTGACAATGTGTTGAGAATCTGATGTGGAATGCAGTCAGTGGCACCGCCGCACGTAAATTCCTCCTCACCGGTAGGCTAGAATTTATTCTTTGCGAGCTGTAACTGTACAATACAAATCATATGATTTGTGTACGGCGCTCCAACAGAAACCACTGGGCCTGCAGACTGCCTTTGATTGATTTATGGTCAGCTGTTGGGACTGTACTGTACAGTACACAATATAATGCAAGAATGTACGAGACTGAAAAAGTGATTTGTTTCATATGTACTCCTCGGACAACCTGCATAGGTTTTCTCTGACTTTTCTTCTCTCTTTCTCTCTCTCTCTCTCTCTCTCTCTCTCTCTCTCTCTCTCCAAAGTTATCGTTTTCATAAAAGGAATGACGGTGATATTTTCATATTTTCTCGCCAGTCTGCATATAAATGTAGGCATTTAGTCGCGTCTTTGCCCCGGACTGATTTACAGTTGGATAATGTACTGTATGTAGTCTGTACTGTAGACGTTTTGCCCCAGGATACTTTGACGAGACACATCATGGATATTGAGAAGCACATAGCATCTGATGGCACAACTTATCTAGCACAACTAATGAACTTAATCAACTTAATAAACGTTGAATTGGGAGAAGAGGAAGCGCTGCGTGATACGTAGTTATCAGTAAGTGAAAACTGGTGCTCATTGGAGAGGGTTCAATAGTAGGTACATATTTAACCCATTTGGGGCAGGAACCCCTTTTGGTGTTTTAGAGCATTATGTTATACTTTAGCTATTGAAAAAATAGCAGATCTACAAGCAGATCTACAGATATTTTTGCGCACACATGCAGCCCCCAAATACCTGTATGTGTGCCTCAAAGAATTCACATTGGAAGACTCTGTTGTTGCTGAAAACTTTTTTTTTCTCCATAGTTTTCCGCTCTGTTGTCAATACATTGTTTTTTGATCTTTTAAAACGGTGTGCGGATCTCCTCTTTCCTTTCTTCGTTGCTGAAATCTTTAAATTCTCATAGATGGTTGGCCAATAATATGACTTAATTTTAAAGCAAGTACTTTAGTATCTTATAGGGTAAAAATGTCAATTTATTATTATTATTATTATTATTATTATTTTGTTGTATTTATATTGTGGCTCTTCTAAAATAAACAATGGAAACAAGCCTACAATGTGTATTCATCATTTTGATTTCATTTTCAATAAACTGCTCAATCAATCAATCAATCAATCAATGTCCCCCCCCCCTCCTCCTCCTCCTCCTCCTCCCATCAGGCCGTGGGAGCGACTCGGAGTCTGACGGCCCCGCCGCCGCCCACAGGAAGGTGCCCGACGTGCGCAAGGACGACATGCTAGCGCGACGCACCTCGGTCAGCGAGCTGCGCGCCGCCATGCCGTTCAACCAGTACCTGCCCAACAAGAGCAACCAGAGCGCCTACATGCCCGCACCGCTCCGCATGAAGAAGAAGGGCGGCGGCGGCGGCGACGAGGAGGGGGGCGGCGGCGGTGGTGGCGGCGGCGGCGGCGGCGGTGGCGGTGGCGGCGGCGGGCGCAAGAGCTGGAGCACCGCCACTTCACCCGTAGGGGGCGACAGACCACTGAGGTGAGCACAGTGGTGGAAAGTAACTTTTATTTGTACTTTACTTGAGTATTTCCAATCTCCAATACTTTTACTTCTACTCCACTACATCTCGGAGCCAAGATTTGTACTTTTACTTCACTACAATTATTTGAAAACTTTAGTTACTAGTTTCTTTGGAGATTTTAATTTTGATTAGAAAGCATACATTAACCACTTCAACCCGATACATTTCGGCCATTTGAAAATAGCCGATTTACAATGCTCACAATGTGTCGCAACGCGACGCATTGTGAGCATTGTACATTGTACATTTTCAATTCCGTACTTTTACTTGTGACGAAGTAGTTCTAAATTGGTACTTTTTCTTAAGTAAAACAATTGAGTACTTTTTCCACCACTGGGTGAGAATGAGAGGATTGCGCGGCGGGGGACATGCTGGCATCGCTAGTCTGTCATTTTGTCAATGCTCTGTCTTTCTGCTCTGTTTAACACATGGGAACTTCATTTTATGAGTTTCCATTACGAGTAAGATATTGTGTACAGAACAAGCCAAAAAGCTTTATTTTTGCATTTATGGGTACTTTGTACTGTGAAGTTATGCTCCAATCAAACACATTGTGCCATTCTCATCAGTGGCACATTAAACCAATGACCATGCACTTGAAGGATATTGCGGATGGTATACTTTCAAAAAATACTGTGGCAGAGAGAGGTGGTTAATGGGTTAATGGGAACCAGATGTGCTTTTTGTTTTCATTGGCTATTGACTCTGGACTAAGGCAAAAGCTCTTAACAAGTGTGAAATTTGCAGAGTAGACACAAATGAAGACATCTTGAAGTCTGAGATTTATTGGGTTGGCATGTCAACCCTGTACAGTATGGGGCCTGGAATTGCCACCGTGTTGTTTAGAATCGATGTTAAAGGACGACTTCATACATTTTCAACCTATCTTCGTATAATTGGTCCTCACTAATGTTCATGATAAAATGGCACCATGTTTTTCTACTCGGCCTGTGGGAAGTCCAGAAACCCGTCTACCAGTGACATCATCATTAGGCAGATTTTTTTTGGAAACAAAATTAAATACAAAATATTTAGATTTAGTATTATCGCGAGAACGATGGCTTCCATTATAGCATGGTAACTTTTCAGGAATAGAAAGCCTGCAGTTTCTATTAGCTTGGATTCCCCATCGATGATGTCACTGGTGGACGGGTTCCTGAACTGCCACAGCCTCCTACGAGACACAGACCAACATTAACATTTTTCTTAACACAGTAGAAAAATTGTGCTTTTTCATCATGAACATTAGTGAGGACCAATTATATGAAGTATAGTGGTTTATTGAAAAAGTATTCATCATAGTTGATGTATTGGCTGCGGAGTGGATTCCCTTCTCGGCTTTCAGTGTTATAATAGTAGAAAATCCCTCTTTGTGTTCCACATTTCATGCACTTGACGTAAAAGTAAGATGAAGCCGATGCAATTAAAATAATGTATTACGTATCAGGTATGAGTGCAGAGGAGGCCATCACTGAGAGTGGGCAGAAGAGGACAGAATTCTGTCAGAATATACACCAGAATTTACTCTTTTTTTTTTTTCTGGGTGTGTGGAGCCTAAATCCAACCCATCTGTGAAGGGAGCTGGTACCCGCTTGATGCTGCACACCCACCCCTTCATCCATCCCACATCCAAGGCCTGTTGTTTGTGTGGTTCACCCTATAGTTTGAGAGCTTGGATATCTGCTATCTTTGAAACATTTTAGAAAGAATTTGAAAGTTTAGATTAGAATGGTGTTCATTCTAATTTAGTTTAGAGGGTCAGGGTAGTGTGTGTGAACTGGACCTATGGGTTCAACATCTATCACTCCATCAGTCATTCGACCGTCATTTACAATTTGCATTAGAGACACTAACCCATTAAAACAGGGAAAGCATCTCTGTTGTTTTAGATTTTAGCTGTAAACAGCAGATTATATGAGCTTGCCGATCTGCTATTTTTGAAGAATTGTGAAAATTAGTGCAATTCTTTGAACATATATACTGTATATTTAAAGCGAACATTTTTAACTAAAATCTTTGCTTCCGTGTGCTCCCTGGAACAAAATGTTTTGTGATGGGATGGGAGGCGGCGGCTGAATACATACTGTATCATTTCGGGGGTCCTTGACATGAAATGGTTTGAGCACCACTGACAGAAAAGTGTTTAGAAGTCATCTGTAGAATGTGTCTTAATGGCACGGGGGGGGGGACAGGATGGGCAGAAATCCTAATCATTTGGCCCTTAAGAAGACAAGAAAGACAAGAATGTCCTTATAGTATGAAAGATGAGTGTTTGATGGATTTCTTTTCTTTTGTGCCCTTCCCTATACTCCTCCTTTTGCGTTTGACCCCTCATTGTGCTGCTGTGGTGTGTCCCGTTCTGTCTTTGTGTCCATGTGTCCCTGATCGTATTGTCTCCGTTTTGGTCCTATACCGTTTGTCTCATTCTGTATGCTGCCGGTGTGTCTGTCCTCGCGTATTATATCTCTTTCAATGTTGCTTTTCTCTTTTCCACCGTGATTCCTCCCTCCCTCCCTGCATGCATGGATGATAATACAAACCAGTCCCTCTGAGGATCCTAGCTTAGATAGAACCCCCAGAGCAGCCTGTCACCCCCCCGCTCACTCCCCAAACGCTCCCCGTGAATCCCGGAGCGAGCAGGAGCAGCAGCAACGACAGAGTCAAGAGAGGGACGAGGAGAGAGAGCCTCCTACCAGACCCTCCATGATCGGCCTGAGGAGGAGCAGTGAGCCTCGGCTGTGTGCCCTCTCCTCCTCCTCCTCCTCTTCCTCCCCGCCCCACGCAGAGACACCTCACGGGGAGAGCCCCCCAGCCCTGCTCCTGACGGTTACCTCCGAACAAAGGTGCCAAATCAATCATTTTTGCCTGTTTACCTGTATCCCCCCCCGCCCCCCAGGGGTCAGCAACATGTCCGTACACGGACAAATGTGTCCGTAGCAAAGACTTGTCCTTGTCCGTGTGGCAAATTTGAGACTTTCTGTTTTACACACCATTATATTATGTTCTTATTTTGATCAGAATTTGGTCAGAATCAGAATAATAAGAACACTGGTTTACTACGACACTATGGCACATTAGGAGTCCAGTGATAGTGAGTGGGTGGGGTGGCTCTCAAATGTTTTATTTGCAAGGACCCCCTTTACTCTTGAGTGTACAAATGGAACCAAATGGACAGTTTTGACCATTTGGTTCCATTTGTACACTCTCAGAGTTACAGACCCGTTGTGGTAATTCAGGGCTATATCTCTTTATGTGTTATTGCCTGGTAATATTATTGCCCGCTTATTTTGTATGTCTGTGGCAAAAATGGGAATTCTGCCAAATATGTCCACCGCAAGCCAACATGGCCCCTGCCCCAGACCCAAGTGCATTATGCAAACATTGCAAAACATTCAACAATTCCGGTTCATAGTTGCCCTGAATCAATCCAATCTGAAAACATGTATTCGTTGTATGATAGCTGTTATTCATTAGTTCACTTAAACCCCATATTCTTTGTTGACCGAGGTCTCCCAGGGGTCTTTCTTTCTTATTCCTCTCTTTGTTTTGCCTCCTGTTCATTGCATTACAGTTATGTTTTAGGCCAACTGTTTTATCCAGATCTATGTTGGAATGTAAAATAGACAAATAGTATTTCTTTAGTGGTTAAAAAGTCTTCTTGGTCAAGGACTTCGCAGCTGTAACTTGTTGGTGGAGTTAGACATTGGCTGTCAATGGGATGGAACCAATGACCAATTCCAGGTGCATGAGAATCTCTCCAAAAACGAGTCCCATCCCAGATCCCACCCACCGTGGTCTCATCTGACACCGTGAGCATTTGGAAGCAGCTACGGCACAATGCTGTTCTCTTCTCCCAGCGTAATCTAGAATGACAGCTCATGTTACTGCAGCCATCTCTCTTGATTTGACATTTATTTGGGTGAATGATTTCACAATCCAACTACTCTGTTATTTCCACACATATAGGCTGTCTGCCTGTATTTAGGCATTTAGCGTCTGCTAAATTGTAAATTGTCTTGCAGAAATGTTCACTGGCAGTCCTCCTCTTTACATTTATGTTTTGCCATTTTGCCCCCAGTTTAGTCATCACGCCAATGCCCGAATTCCCTCACACAGTGTGTACAGTCTTGATACTGCTCACTCCTACTGGTTGATCCTTTGTAGGGACGATCTGGAGTACCGAAGTCCTGGTGAATAAATGGTAAATGGTGCATTTATATAGCGCCTTTATCCAAGGCGCTTTACATAGATTGTGCATTACATTCACCGATGGCGGTGAGAAAACCATGCAAGGCACCAACCAGCACATCAGGAGCAATTTGGGGTTCACCGTCTTGCTCAAGGACACTTCGACACTAACTCTTGGGGAGCCCGGGTTCGAACTGGCAACCTTGCAGTTACCATCCGGCCACTCTGCCCCTGAGCCAGCGCCCCGTCCTGACGTCACTCCTTCATCCCCTGGGTCACGGAAGTAATTTCTCTACGCATAATAACATTGGGTCATCTTAGAATCGTCTCATATAAGAATTGTGGTCCAAAAATTGTACCACAAACAAAACAAATTGTCCCGCCGTCGCTATTGTCAGAGTGGGTGTATTCTGTATTGTTTATGTCAGACACTCATATTTGATACAGTGTGTTTCTGCCAAAAAATTAATTAATCCGGTGGCGGTAACATATACGTTAGCGTTTTCTCACCGTCAGCTGATACGAGCTCCTTTGTTTATTTTTGGTTTATTCTTATATGATGATAAGATATTAAACACGTCTATAGGAATTCAGATTGTGGGGGGGGGGAAACCTGACCCAGGTAGGATGCATAAATTATGCCAGACTTTGGTTGCTCTGTTGAAACCGCACACCTCCCCGGATACACATGGAGTTGTCTGCAGCTTCTTTTCACCTGAACTTAAAGATGGAGTGCCACGATTTCTTTCCACCCTAAAACACGATCATCAGGTATTATTATAATATAAGGAGGGAGAACTTTTTCCAAAAAGTGCACAGTATTTGTTAAAATCATGCTTTTATGTGGACACGCCCACCTGTTCATTAAGTATGCCTGGTTAGCCTGGTGGGTGGTGATGGGTGGTGAATGGTGATCCACCTGAAGCCGCACCCACAGCTGTAGTTGTATGATAAAGGGGGAGGGGTTAGGGGAGGGGCTGATAGTGTGATGTCACTATATTACTGTTTATTTCATTGGCCCGTTTGACTGTCAAGGGTTCAGCCTCCAGGAAGAACCCCTAAATACAAAGTGAATACACCATTGCACCTAAAAACGACTCCAGGGTGTCCAATGAAGTACTGTCACCTCATAGACGCATGGAAAACTGTAAAAATACAAAAATGGTGGCACTCCATCTTTAAGGAGCCTCACCAGGGGGACCTACTTCTCACAGTGCAACACCCCTGCTGACAACTTAGTCGCTGTTGCAGCGACCAAAGAACCCTCCCTGCTCGGCTTCCCTCCCACATAAACGCAGTCAATTGTTGTTTGTTACGGACGCCCGGCCAAGTGAGAGAGGCACCACGGGAGGATTCGTATCCGATTGCCAGCTCCTGTGATATTTGGGTCACCAACCATGTTCAGCTTTTTTTTCTGGCACTGGTGTTATTGTGAAAACGGACCGTACAACTTTGACGTTCCAAAGACCTTTCTGTGGGGATCTTCCAGGATTTCCCTGATAGTTTTCACTTTAGCCTCCTTTGCTTTTGTTGGCAACAGCATTTGATTGCTCCAGGAGAAAGACAATATTGTGGATTTCTGGTGAGTCTGTCTTGCAAAGGATGCCATGCTTTACAACAGTCACCCTGTATGTGGCCAGGAGTAGTAGCCTAATGCTGTGCTGTGAATTAACACAGACACATGTTGCACCCAAACATCGATGCTCTGTCTGTCTGTCTGTCTGTCTGTCTGTCTGTCTGTCTGTCTGTCTGTCTGTACTGTATATCTGTATATATCGGTCTGCTTATCTGCGTCTTTGACAGTACTGTATGTCTCTCTGCAGTGTTTTTGAGGGTAGCAGAGGAAAGATCACACTTTTTCCATGTGTCAACATGCCACATTGTGATGTGTTGTGAGCTTGTAGATAGGTTATTCTCTACTGTTATTGAAAGTAAAATTATTATTAGTTTTATTTTGAACACTTTGGAAACTTTGCCCAAAATTGGGACATCAGGGTTAATGAGGTGTATGATTGACTTTCTCCGTTTGAATCTAAACGGCGCTATAAGTTGGTTTCTGTTATTGTTCCATAGCTGAACCTGCCCTAATGAAGACCTGCTTCGAAGTGTGAAAAACCAGCCATGTCAATGAAGGCTTTTAGAATTACTGTACTTTGGACTCTCCCCTTCTTACTCAGCTGTTTTGCATCTGCACATTCTGATATAGTCTTCTTTGATAAAGTAGAACGTTTAGGGGAAGAAATATATACACTGTATAGCTGCATATTATGCAGTAAGCCTGAGCATGCATTTGGAGTTCGGCCCACTGCTGTCCTTTGAATGTTAATGCAAAAGGATTCAAACTGAATTTTAGTGTCCTCAGGGGTGTAACACTACTCTCTCACCCTCTCTCACCCTCTTTCTCTCTCTCTCTCTCTCTCTCTCTCTCTCTCTCTCTCTCTCTCTCTCTCTCTCTCTCTCTCTCTCTCTCTCTCTCTCATATACACAATAATGTAACACTCTACCCAGTTGTGGATTTTGCACTTGTAAAACCCTGAGTGTTAAGTGTAAAAATAGACTCTTAAATGGTGAAATTCAGTGTTTTACATTGCAGCTTTGTGTGTCTGTGGCATACTAGCCTCGGTACCAGGCTTTCATTTTTGTTGGTGCAAAAATTGAAAGCCTGGAGGAACGCATTGGCCGCTCTGGTCTAAAAGTGGGAGTCAACCCTTCCGGGTGGGCGTCGCTCCAAATGATGTGACGTAGCGCTGCACTAGGGGGGAGAGGAGGGGCCGGGGGTGACGGACAGATCGATGAGATCCAATCAGGGCGTGCGCAAATCTCAGCCGCGACCCGCCCCTCTAGACCAGAAACCTAACACGTTAGCTCAGGCTAGTGGCATACAAACTGTGGAAACAATGCTGAACATACACACACATGGCACATGCACACATGCACACACACACACACACACAGAGGAACGTGGAAATGCGACCCACCCACAGGATGTTAAGTTATGAGTCCACCTTCCTTCCCCAAAGCCTTTCAGTGCAGCACTGAGACCGCCGGCAGCTTCTGTCGCACGGGGTAAACGCATTCTTAAAAGAATTCTGAGCTCAGCTTTTTTTTTTTTTTTTTTTTTACAGCATTGTGTCTGGAGTCTCTGGGACCCTGGCGTGGGTTCTCTCAGACATTCTGTCAGAGTTGTTGGACAAAGAACAACTCTAGCAGAGGAATATTTCTGACTGTGACAACTGATGCAATGTGGGTCTAATTAGTGCTAAGCACTGTGTTGCCGTCTGATAACAAGTGTTTTGTTTTGATTCTTTCTTGTTTTCTATACTTTGAGGAGTATCTGAGTGCTGAGCCTTGAACATGCTACAGATTTGCGAATGTTTGTTTGCTTCTTCATGAACAAAAATTTGCTCGCAGACGGATGTGTGAGCCACACTATGCTCTTATGTCTTAAGATTTATGTCCATGGAGCCTGCATTTAGTCTTCTCCAATGGAATGCTGTCTGATGATATGTGATGGTAACCAGGCAACTGTTCTAAGAGCCAACAACTTATTTCAGTTTTTGCACTGTTGTCTTGCTGTGAGATGATAACTCAGCCCGATTCTCTCAGCAGTACTCCAGCCCGCTCGTGCTCCGAGGAACTCTTCCTCCGAACGTCGGTGTCCCTGGCAGCCGGCACCGCTCCCAGCTCTGAGCTGCTTGCGACTAGTCCCATCGGTTCACCCGGGGGGACCGTCGACATGGACGGGGAGGAGGCGGCGGCGGGACGGAGGAAGGGAGGTGCTAACACGCGCACAACGTCACCTTTAGAGATGGACAGCGACGAGGCGGCATGGCAGCACCGACAAAGCCTGTCCTCTCTCAGACACGCCGCCACCTCTCCTGGCACCTCTCCCCGCTTTCTTCCCGTTCCTGCCACGACGGTGTCGGTTACCATAACGAGCGCCGCTACGGGCCGACGGACGGCGGCGAGGCCGCTGCGCCAATGCGACGGGTCGCCACGGACGCAGCAGCCTCCATCGCCGGACAGCGATGCAGCGTCAACGTGAGGACCGCTGCACTACAACATGATACCAACCATTTGCCGTGTTGAAGTAGAACTCCAGAAGCTCTGTGTTAAACCCAGGGGAATTCTCTGCCAGCATGTGCCCTCCTTGGCCTCAGTTCAGGCAGCAGTGCTGTCTTATGGATGACGTGCCTGTCTTTGTTAACCTGAAGATGAAGAGCATGACCTCATTTTTTTAAACCCTTTATAATCTGTACGCCATGAGATGCAATGTGGCTGTAAACAAGTCTATGATTTTTCTTATCTTAATTTCTTCCTATTGTTTATTTTTTATTTATTGCTCTTCTTGCAGTGACAGAAGAAGCCAAAGAATGTGTTTGATTAACTACGCATGACCTTTTATGGCAACCTTTGGCCTTTTTGGACAGACACAGAGGTGTACTAACTAACCCCCCCGACTGAATTTCCATTGCATTTCTTGTGTTGAAAGATAGACTTTGCAGTGCTTAATTGAAATGCATGTATGCATCCTTTTAATACATGCATTCATCCATCCATTGCAAAGCACAAACACAATTGGTTGTTAGGGCTGTCCGCGACCAAAGCAATTCTTAGTGAGCTACTTAATAGTCATAGGAATTTGTTGGCTAATAATCACTTTTGTAATCAGTATTTTGTTTGCTGCATAGTGCATAATAATCATGGTGGAGACCAGCCTTTTCAGGTCGGTGCTGTTGAGAAGTGAACATTCTAATGTTGTTACTGGCCATTAAAAGTTTTAGGCTGGCAGAATAAATGATTATATCTAGAGTTTGCATGGGGGAAAAAAGCATAAAAAAACAACCAATCAGACCAAATCGACTGAGGGGACAGCCCTACAGTTGATCATTGACAAACTTGAGGAATGACAAGTAAGCCACTACAGAACGAAAAGAGAGGACCATCTAGAAGTGATACTAATGCCGACCCTGCCTGGCTGTTAATGCAAGGCATACATGCAGGGGGCTAACAAACCAACACACGTCTCAGCAACGCACCACATGGCAAAATAAACAGCTCATGAAAACCATCTCTCTCTGGTGTTGATTTATAGTGAGCGAGGGCTCTCTGCACTGAGCCTCCCTTTTTTTCCCTTCTTGTGGCGAGTCGTAGCCTATGTGACCGCAGCCCACACTTTCACTCACACCCCTCCCAACACCACGTAGGATGCTATTTAAAGGCTCTCTCTGTGAAGAGCCGTGTGGTTGCAGGGCCGAGCCTTCATCTGGCGGTCACAGACACTGACACACATTGGAGAGCCCAACGGCCTTAATGCTGCTTGCTGCTTGGGCGCTATAGTTTATAAAAGGATGCATGCTGTTATTGAAGATCCGCTGTCACCCAAGCGTCCAGCGTGCGCCTAGCATGCTGTTATTGAACATAACGTCCAGTGTGCGCCTAGCATGCTCTGTTGCAAGCAAAGCACTTTTGACTATGCCTGATGCTCTCTTTGCTGGCTGTATTTTTAAATTAGAGTGCCCCCTTGTGCTTGAATGTTGTGATGTAGGTCTGCAGTTCAACAGTTGGGGAAAATACATGCTTGGGTGTGTGTGTGGGTAAAGACAATACACAAACTTTGCCAGTTCTGCTTTGATACATATTTGACCTCATCGTCTTTCACAATTTTGCCCATTGTCAGCTTTTTAAGCCTGATTCATACTTAGTCGCCCCCAACTGCGTGCTTGCCAACAGCCACCCCCCAGAAGCTCACACCACGTGGCAGATGCGTTGCGAGCTTCTAGATCGGCTCTATTTGGCGAGCGACACAGTCGAGCAACGGAACATGAATCAGGCAGCAGTAATACACTCAGCACGGATGTTATGATCCGCCCCCAGCTCACGTTCAGGTGTCTCATGCTAGTGTTGGAAGTGTTCGTCCGTGTGTTCATCTGTGACTGTGCTCTCTCCTCCTCATCCTCTCCTTGACTCCTGTAGATACAACCACTCTGCTTGTGTCTCAGACGACCCACAGTAAGTTGCACTTATTGTTGCCCAGAGACCGCATATCATGGCCTGCTGGCACTGCACTGCACAGATTACCTTCACTATTTATACGGTATACCATATCATGGCCTGCTGGCACTGCACTGCACAGATTACCTTCACTATTTATACGGTATACCATATCATGGCCTGCTGGCACTGCACTGCACAGATTACCTTCACTGTTTATACGGTATACCATATCATGGCCAGCTGGCACTGCACTGCACAGATTACCTTCACTATTTATCATGGCCTGCTGGCACTGCACTGCACAGAACGTATTGGTTAGGGTGCCTGTCCCATAACGGAAAGAGATATACAGTAGCGGTTCAGTATCTGCCTATAAGTCTATACAATTGTATAATGTATTTTTTGCGGGAAAAAGGAATGACAATGGAATCAAATAATCATGCCCCATTTACACTAGCTTTACTTAACCTTACCATGTGCTGGCTGTTGTTGTTGGGCTGTAGAAGACACCTTTACCGGACAATGTGTCCGCTCTGTTGTCACTTCAGCTTCTCCCATACAGCTGGGTCGATCACCTGAACACTAAAAGCAGGGATTGTCCAGTCCTGCAGACCCAGAACACTGCTGGTGTTCCAGCAGTGTTCTGGATTTTATCATAATCGTGATAAAATGGCACCATTTTCTACTCCTTCTGTGTCTCATAGGAGGGCTGTGGGCAGTTCAGAAACCTTCTGTGTCTCATAGGAGGGCTGTGGGCAGTTCAGAAACCTTCTGTGTCTCATAGGAGGGCTGTGGGCAGTTCAGAAACCTTCTGTGTCTCATAGGAGGGCTGTGGGCTGATGTCCACCAGTGACATCATCGTTAGGCAGATATTTTTTTGAACCCATACTGGGCGTGTTTTAAGGATTATGTTATAGTTTAGCTATTGAAAAATAGCAGATCTACAAGCTCATAGCGTGGCACAGAGGGCCGCGCTAAGAGCTTGTAGGTCTGCTATTTTTGAAACAGAGATGTTTTTAACTCAAATCTTTGCTTCTGGGAGGGTCACTGGAACAACATATTTTCAGATGGGGGTCGGTGGCCAAATACATATTATTTTTGGGGTCCTTGACATGCAGAGAACCACTGTCATAGAAACATGAAGCTGTTCAAAAAACTGTCAGGATTTAGAAGACATTTGTAGAATCGTCCTCAGGTCTAAATGGGTTAAACAAGATTTTATTTTTACAAAAATGTTTAGATTTTTATCATCGTGAGAATGATGGCTTCCATTTTCGCATTGCAACTTTTCAGGACTAGAAAGCCTGCAGTTTCTATTAGCTTGAATTCCCCGTTGATGATGTCACTGGAGGACGGGTCTGAGTAGAGAGAATAGGGACTGAGTAGAAAAAGATCTGTGCCATTTTATCATGATTATTATTAATATTGAAAGCCAGGAGTACGCAGAGTACACCAGGCAAACAGAACTGCTGCCATAACTAAGCAACACAGGACACAATTGAATAGAATGGGCATTTCCCTTGGCGTTCGACTATAGTATAGTATTATAGGTGAACCAAATTTAATTTGTTTTCGTAGGTCCTATACGATGGCTGCCTTCCACAGAGCTCTGTTAATGCTAATGAAATTTATAACGAGCAGTGTTTCACATTACATGGAAGGCATATTAACCACGTTAGCCCTAGATATAAGCCCAAATCACAATTTACGAAAATGGCTAGATCTACAAGCTCACAATGGCTTTGCAACATGTTGTGACCTGGTAGATCTCCTATTTCTTTGCTCAATTGGATTGCCAGGGACGCCAGTTTGAAAGTGGTTAAGTATAAGTGAACCAGCCAGACTCTGTGCCATAAACACAAACGACAACTTTGAAGTCCGCCCTTCAAAGTTGTGATACAGTGAATACAGTTGCACTGTACAGTGCAATACAGTACAGTACATGAGTACAGTACAGTGAACTGCTCTTTGGTTTGTAGGGTATTTACGGTTATAATTTGTGTTTATTTCAGTGGGAATGCCCATTTGATCCATTTTATGCTGTGAGAGCGCAAAGCATTACAATGACTGGCATGCTGCTGTACTATACTAACTGCAGTGTGTTTCTCATCTCTGACCTCCTTCACCTCAGTGTAGATGTTCTCACTTCTATGGTACTTAAGAAGATTGTGAATACTGTACCTAATGTTACACACTCATACTCAGTTACACGCGCATGCATGCAAGCTTGCACGCATGCAAGCTTGCACCGCGCACGCATGCACACGCGCACACACACACGCACACACGAGCACACACCGCAACATGGATGCCTATATTTTAACTGTCCATTTGTCTGATTTAACCAATTTTTTTTTTTTACTAATTATTTCTTATTTACAAGGCCTCTGGCTTTTAATTATATGTCACAACGTATACTCACAGTGCAAGATAGATGCCTTTTCTCTGACCTGCATGACATCACCTTTGTGAAGCACAACTGCTTTTAGTTCATATTGATAGCTCACATCAGCTGAATGTCGATCTGGAGTCCTGTTTCTGTGACAACAATGCTATTCTTCATGCTGCCTCACTCTGCTGTTCTGTTGAAGCACTGCACAGCAGCACAGGGATTCATGATACAGCATATTATAATATAATATAATATAATATAATTATATAATATAATATGCACAGTAAAGTCCTCTGTGTTCATGGGATTAACCCCCTATACACGTAACTATATACCAAAAATAAAAATCCAAAAAGTAGCACATCCAAAAATGAAATAAATGGCGGACAAAGTACTCACATTTTCATTTATTTTTTGGCACACACCAAAAAAGGAACGCTTATGCGTTTTGGCTGTGCAGCCTCATACTCTCTTCCTTTTTGGTGTGTGGGATTTGTGTTTAGCACTTTAACTGAAGACCATTGCTGATGCGCAACCTCTTTTTCTCATTTACGTAACTATATACCTCAATGGAATGCTTTTTGGGGTTGCTGTTGCTATGTACGGTATATTATAACAAAATAGTTTTTTCAGAAAAACTACACCTTTACACCTATCTTTACACCGTCATACACCTTTACACTTATCTTTACACCGTCATACACCTTTACACTTATCTGGCACATGCTAGAATAGCAGGGATGCTCAGCAGGGATGCTCAACACAGAGGATTTACTGTGCAGAATCACATTTTTTTTTCCTTTTTTTAATCTTTTCACAAAGCTTGTGCTCCGCTGGTATTGCCATGTCAGGATTTTATTTACTTTACCGTTTCTGTCTGTCTGTCTGTCTGTCTGTCTGTCTGTCTGTCTGTCTGTCTGTCCTAACTCTCTCTCTCTCTCTCTCTCTCTCTCTCTCTCTCTCTCTCTCTCTCTCTCTCTCTCTCTCTCTCTCTCTCTCTCGCTCTCTCTGTTTGTGTGCCTGTCTCTCGTCCCAGGAGTGTGAGCATGATCGACATGCGCAGAGAGGAGGACGCCATCTTGCATCCTCACAGTCAAGCACGTCATGAGATGATACACAACCAGTACAACCGGCTGAAGGAAGACGAGGACCACTGGCAGGACGTGAGTCCATCATGTTCTCCTTTTGGATAAATGGTGCATTTGTATAGCACCTTATTCACCCATTCCCACGCCAATGGTGGAGGAAACCATGCTAGGCAGTGGCACCCACCTGCACAACGGGAGCAATTAGGGGTTCAACAATTAGTGGTTGCAACCTCGGTGAGGGGCAGTGACTTGGCCAATCACTGCTGACCCACCAACTGGAGAGTGTAGTGGTCGAGGGTTGAAACACTCTTAAGAAGGTTGGAGACCACCTGTTGACCTGTGTGTGTGTGTGTGTGTGTGTGTGTGTGTGTGTGTGTGTGTGTGTGTGTGTGTGTGTGTGTGTGTGTGTGTGTGTGTGTGTGTGTGTGTGTGTGTGTGTGTGTGTGTGTGTGTGTGTGTGTGTGTGTGTGTGTGTGTGTGTGTGTGTGTGCGTGCGTGCGTGCGTGCGTGCGTGCGTGTGTGTGTGCGCGTGTGCGTGTGCGTGTCAGGACCTGGCGAAGTGGAAGAACCGGAGGCGGAGTGTGTCACAGGACCTGATAAAGAAGGAAGAGGAGAGGAAGATGATGGAGCATCTGCTGTCGGGAGACTCATGTCACAGTATCAGGAGGAAGAGCATTAAGACCTACAGGGAGATAGTAGAAGACAAGTATGTCCACCGCACGCACGCACGCACAAAGACCTACCGAGAGATTGTAGAAGAAGTAGGTCCACTACACACACACACACACACACACACACAGGGACCCCCAGGGGTCCTTGAGGGAGTTCCAGGGGGTCCCCAGGTAAATGATAGTTTGGAACCAAAATGGACCCTTATGGGCCTGTAACTCTGAGAGCGTACAAATGGAACCTTGGGACCTTTTAGGGTCCATTTGTTTCCATTTGTTTCTCAGAGTTAAATTAACATTGATTTTACAATATAAATTGGGGTCCCAGGGATAGAAATGCCATGAAATGGCCTAAATGCATGTCAAACTGGGGGTCCTTGAAATTAAACTGGTTGAGAATCCGTAAAAATCTTCTCTTATGGGGGTCCCTGCCGTGTCTTTTCAAATGGGGGTCCGCGGGATACTTAGTGTCAATGTGGGGGTACTTGACATGAAAATGTTTGGGATACCACTGCTGTATAGGTCCCCCAAAAGGACCTTCCACTTCCAACGAGAGTAACAAAACCCTGTGTATCTAACCCCTCTCTCTCTCTCTCTCTCTCTCTCTCTCTCTCCCTCCCTCCCCCAGGGAGCGCCGCGAGGAGGATCTGAGGGAGGCGTACAAGATGGCCCGCACGAGCGACGAGGCGGCGAGCGTGCTCCAGCGCTACGCCCAGCGCTTCTCCATCAGCGAGGCGGTGATGGAGCGGCTGGAGCTCCCCAAGCTGCTGGACCGCAGCGTGTCGGCTGACCCCTCCTCCCCCTCCTCCCCCTCACACCTCCTCCCCTTCGCCTCCCTGTCGCTGTGCGCCTCCCCGGACCCCTCCTCGTCGCCTGACCTGGACGCCGGGCCCATGAGGTTCCTGCGGCAGCAGTCGGCCCCCGTCCCCCCCAAGTTCACGTCCACGGTGGAGGCGCGGGTGGAAGAGTTCCCCTCTACTTCTTCGCCACACTCGCCCTCCTCCTCCTCCTTCTCCTCGTCCCAGCAACAACACCGGCCGCAGATCCGCTCGCGCTCGTCGGATCCAAAGCCCCCGACCACCACAACCCTCAGGGCCGTGTCGCCAAAAGCGGTGCCTTTACTGACGCCCAAGCCTTATGTCCAGACCCGGCCCTCTGCTGCTGCTGCTGCCTCAACAGGACCGTCCAAGGTGAGCGCTGCATATTTCATACAACTATTACTTATTGTTTCTCACTTTTAATTTCTTACCTTTTAAAGCTCTTAGACCCTATATATGGTTGCTGTCGGGCAGAAACCTATTATCTTCCTATTTTTAACGTTTTGTGGTTTGGCCCCATTACTAACCCTGGCTATCCCTAACCCTAACCGCACGGGAAGCCACATAGTTGAAGTAATGGGATGTCGGAAATTATGGGCAGTCTCCCTATTTTCGGCGTGCGACAGAGCTTAAATTAAAGGGACACAACAAATATATGGTAATGACGTTTAGAAGATTTAGAACACTTTCCTGGGGTCTTTATGTGTGTAATATGTGGTTTCAGATATTTTAGATTTTTCGCAGTGTCCATGATGTCATGGACACTGGGCTCACTTACTTCCTGGACTACATGTTGTCTCATGAGACAGCCCTCCAGCTATCCACAACGAGGAGCAGTGCACCAAGCAATTATGGGAATTGTAGTCCAGGAAGGAAGTGAGCCCAGTGTCCATCACATCAGAGACACTGAGGAAATCTAAAATACCTCAAACCACATATATTACACACATAAAGACCCCAGGAACGTGTTCTAAATCTTCTAAACATCATTAAAAAAAAATTGCAAAAGGGGGAATCAGTCCTCGGTCAGCAGGGGTGAATAAGGTATGTTGTCATGACAGACAACAGATTACCGGTAACACAAATTGGTGACAGGTGAAATCCATTATGCATATAATTCAAAGGAAATATGAGACATGCACTTCTGTGCTTCTAAGTGCTTGTCGGGGAGGGAGGGGACCACGCGCAAGTGTATCGTCTATAGGCCTATACGTACGCATGTCGCCCAGGGAATAATTATGGTATACCGTCTGAAAACAAACCTAGTCTACAGCACTGGGTGGGTGTGTACTGTCTAATGATAACGATAATACATACATGCAATTTATATAATAGTAGTTATATGTGCTGAGGTACACTGACTGCACAGTGAAGAGCAGACCGCAGAGCTGAAGCGGAGAGAGACGAAACAACAAAGGTGGCAACCGTGGCATCATGGCTACACGGAACACGGCTTCTTCTTCCCAGAGAGCTGGCAGTTTGTTGAATGAGCCCCCCCCCCCCCCCCCCCCCCCCACACACACACACACACACACACACACACCCCGCTGCCCCCTTGGCATTTACATTAGAATGCCACAGAACGCGCCATGGAGATGGCCCTGTCATGTTTCTTGGGTGGAAAACAACAGACTCTCTTCACCAATTAAGAGGCATGTACATGTTTCAACACAGACAATGCACAAAAATTGTCAAAGAGGATAAAAAATAAAAAGAATAAAACAATGGCCCGAGATGAAAATCATGCTCCTGTGGGGGTTTTTTGTGGTGCATATGCACGTGTGTGTGTGTGTGTGTGTGTGCGTGCATGTGCGTGTGTGTGTGTGTGTGTGTGTGTGTGTGTTAATGTGTCTTGGAGGGAGGAGTTTATTACTTTCTCCCGAACGGGGAAGTGCAGAGCTGCTTGTTGTGGAATGTCTGGTCACACAGGAGCCTGCAGCAGAGTGGAGTCCAGGGCCGTGAATGGAGCCCTCTGTTCCCGCATTGACTTAAGACGTTGACAAGTAGGGCCCTCTCAATGTGAAGTGGGCTCCCCCACATGCACACAAAGAGGGGGCCACACACATACACACTACTACTACACACTAGGCTGCCGGGACAGGAGATGAGATGGAGACGTGGGGGTGGTGCAGGAGGGTGGGTGTGGGGTAGACTAGAGGCAGACTGAGAGCCTGCATTCAGCCACCCTCAACCCTCTTGTCCACCACCACCACCACCACTGCTACAGGCTTCTAAAGTTACCGTGCTCCTTGTATTAGCATCTTGTATTAGAGTCGACATCGCTGTGTTGTTTTCGTCAACTAAAAACCAAGACGAAAAATGTTCGTCAACTACCTATTTTCACTGGCGAAAACTACATGGAAACTAAATGAAAACTATGCTATGATGACAAAAACTGAGACTAAATATGTTGACCATTTCGTCAACGGATAAAAACTATCCAGTATAAGTAAAAGACAAGTCATTTTACACTTGGTTGCATGCTGAAAATAGCAGATCTACAAGCTCACAACGCGTTGCGCTGCGACGGCTATCTTCGGCTATTTTCAGCGTAGTGTAAAATAGCCAAGTGTAAAATCAGCCATTACGACGGCATCAAAACACATTTTAGTCGACTAAATCACCTGTAGATTTCGTCGACTAAAGTCTTATGACATTTAGTCGACTAAAACTAGACTAACACTAATACATTCCAGGTGACTAAAATGTGACTAAAACTAAGTGAAAACTATTCAAGAGACTATGACTAAAACAAAAAAAGAAATTTGCTGCCAAAAACAACACTGATCGCTGGCTCAAAGTGGCATAGATCGGTGCTGAGAGGCGGCTACCGTATATAGAAGATGACCGGCCACTAATGAAAACATTAATAATTGTGATAATATAATTAAAGTTTCTGTTGCATCACTTTCTAAAAAAAGAATAGTTATTTACTAAGCCCTTTGCAATGAGATTCCATCATAATAAGTTAAAGCGAGTATGTATTTAAATTAAGCAATAGCCATGTGCTGGGCGGGAACCCCTTTTGGTGTTTTAAGCATTATGTTAAACTTTAGCTATTGAGAAATAGCAGATCTACAAGCTCATAGCTAGATCTGCTATTTTTGAAAAATCGTGAAAAGGTATCTTACTGTATCTATACAAAAAATAACGCCTCTGTCCTTTCGCACCATGCAGGCTGACGGCTTACTCCGCGTCAACGGTGTCCAGGGCATCGAACAGCGTCCCTCCACGCCCGAGAGCCAGGAGGACTCTGGGGAGTCTCTGACGGGATTCCAGCCGTGCCCCCCCACACGCCCCCGCGTCGCCGCCACAGACAAGCCCGCGGCGGCAGCCTCCCCCATGCACAGCGCACACACGTCTCCCAGAGGGCCAGCCTCCCCCATGCACAGCGCACACACGTCTCCCAGAGGGCCAGCCTCCCCCATGCACAGCGCACACACGTCTCCCAGAGGGCCAGCCTCCCCCATGCACAGCGCACACACGTCTCCCAGAGGGCCAGCCTCCCCCATGCACAGCGCACACACGTCTCCCAGAGGGCCAGCCTCCCCCATGCACAGCGCACACACGTCTCCCAGAGGGCCAGCCTCCCCCATGCACAGCGCACACACGTCTCCCAGAGGGCCAGCCTCCCCCATGCACAGCGCACACACGTCTCCCAGAGGGCCAGCCTCTCCTATACACAGCGCACACACGTCTCCCAGAGGGCCAGCCTCTCCCATGCACAGCGCACACACGTCTCCCAGAGGGCGGCCGGGGTCGTCGGAGACACCTGGTGATGTGACGCCTGCAGGCTCCGGAGACACCCTCGAGGATGACCTTCTTAACCTCCGCCCCTCCACCCCGCCCAGTCGACCCACCTCACTACCAACGGTGAGGTTGAGATCTTGCCTCGTCTCTGTGTGTGTGTGTGTGTGTGTGTGTGTGTGTGTGTGTGTGTGTGTGTGTGTGTGTGTGTGTGTGTGTGTGTGTGTGTGTGTGTGTGTGTGTGTGTGTGTGTGTGTGTGTGTGTGTGTGTGTGTGTGTGTGTGTGTGTGTGTGTGTGTGTGTGTGTGTGTGTGTGTGTGTGTGTGTGTGACTTGTTTTTTTCCACACATTTTAACATGTCGTCGCTGATCGAATGGAAACCCTAATGTGGGGACATCTGTTACAGAACGTGGTTAAAGGGACAATGATGTTTGGGAGACAAACACTTTCCTGTGTTTTTTGTGCGGGTAATATCTGTTTTTATATATTTTAGTATTTCAAAGTGTCCATGATGTCATGGGCTCACTTTCCTTTCCTGAACTACAATTCCCATAATGATCTGGTGCACTGCTCCTCCTTGTGGATAGGGGGAGGGCTGTCTTACTGAGACAGAAAATGTAGTCCAGGAAGTAAGTGAGCCCAGTCCAAGAGGCCAATAGCAAGAGGGGCCATCTTTGCATAACTTCCTGTATCTGCGTGAGGTGGGCAGTAACATTATTAGGAGACGGGAAGAATGTTGCAGTCTATTCATTTCCAATGGGAGAATGAACGTGAACACAGCTTCTGAACCATTCCTTAACTCCATGGTCACTGAACTAAATACTGGACCCAATCAGCACAAGGCACACAATATTATTCATAGTAAAATGGCTTCTTTTAGCGAGACAAATCAGGAGAAAATCTACTTTGTTAATGACATTTCTTTATCCCAGGAACAAACTCTTGCGGGCCAACAGCACACACACCAAGGCCCGCCCCCACTCGATCATGATTGGCGGAAGGCCCCTCTCTATCCTGATTGGATGAAGGCTGGGCCACCTAGCCAAAAAAGAAACCTATGTTTTTTTGACTGGGGACAGGGAGGAACTCCTATGGTCAGCTCTATAGTAGGGAGGATTATCACAACAAAACAAAAAAAGAAGTGATATTTGAATTAAGTGAAATCACTGAATAAGTTCCTCCTGACAAATGATAGAGAATGGTTCTGTTCTGTTCTGTTCTGTTCTGTTCTGTTCTGTCGGGCCCTAGCCACGTTGTGAGCTTGTAGATCGGCTATTTGAACTATTTTAGAAAGGTTTTTCAAAATAGTAAAAAAAAAATCATCGTACAATTTGCACCCTCACCTTCGCCATCAATGTTTGTCTTATGCAATGTTTGTGTTAACCTGTTTTACACAAGCACTAAAAATTGTCCCCTCATTGTCAATGGCATTTAATGTTTGGGTTTTACACACACACACACACACACCAAAAGCTGGATATAGGAGGGGCTAAAAATGGCAAATAAGTTCAGGGATAAGAGGTAATTGCAGGGTGGTACAAGATATAGCCCATCATGTCCAGGTTAGCTGACCCTTCGGAGTGTGTGTGACTGTGTGTGTGTGTGTGTGTGTGTGTGTGTGTGTGTGTGTGTGTGTGTGTGTGTGTGTGTGTGTGTGTGTGTGCCTGTCGTCCTGAAAATAGGTGCTGCAGAAGCCAGGAGAAGACATGGAGGTGACAGGAGGCCGGTCCACTGTCCCTCTGGAGGAAGAGGACATGCCAAAGAGTCAAACAGCATCCACAGGTCTGAGCATATAGGACAGCCAGTGGGGGGTGGGGAGGGTATCAATACTACGAGTGTACTCTGTCAGTCATTTCTTTGGGTGAACTACTCCTTTAAACAATTTAGACCTGACATCGACACCTGACAGTTTTCTGAAAAACCTCATGTTTCTATATCAGTGGTGCTCAATATTTCATGTCAAGGACCCCCAAAATTATATGTATTTGGCCGCCGACCCCCATCTGAAAATTTGTTGTTCCAGTGACCTCCCAGAAGCAAAGATTTGAGTTTAAAACATTCACTCTGAAAGAATATATATTCAAAGGTTTGCGCCACATTTTCACGATTTTTCAAAAATAGCAGATCTACGAGCTTGTAGATCTGCTATTTTTCAACAGCTAAAGCATAACATAATAAACACCCAAAGGGATTCCCGTCTAAAATTGGTTAATAGTGCATCAAAATCAGTTGAACCACTTCAACCCCATTATGTAATGCTATTTGGAAGGTTAGCCGATCTACAAGTCCACACAACTGCAACGTGATCTTGTAGATCAGATGGGGCCGTTTTGAACTGTGAAAACGTTTTGAGAACCACTGACTGGCCTAGGATACTGTTACCAAGGAGGACCCATGTAACTGCTAGTCTGCCACCTAGTGGTGATTTCACACACTACAGTGTCACATTTTAAAATTGGAAGCATTTTGTTGTTGAGGTTCATAACTTCATACTGTATAATATAATATATATTCAGAGAGCAGACAATGCGAAGAACTAGAACTAGAAGAACAGAAGGACATATCTTTGTAATATTTCCGAATGCTTAATGGTCAAATTGCTTACAAATACATGAAAGAAAGTAATAGGGCATGGGTTTTGGATATGGATCCAGGTAGGGGCATACATACTGCTATCTACTGAATTCTGGATCAATCCGCAATGAGGCAATAGAAGTCGAGACAATATCCCAGGTGGTGTTGGTTATGCTGTAATGCAGTGGTTCCCAAAGTGGGGTCCGGCGACCCCCAGGGGTCCTTGAGGGGGTTCCAGGGGGTCCCTAGCTAAATTATAGTTAGGAACCAAATGGACCCTTATGGGTCTATAACTCTGAGAGTGTACACTCCATTTGTACACTCTCAGAGTTAAATTAAAGGTATATTCAGTGATTTCACTCAAAAACCATTAGGTTTCGTTTTTGGCTGGGACCTAAGCCTTTCGTCCAATCAGGATAGAGAGTCAAAAACGAAACCTAAGGTTTTTTGACCCCCAGGGGTTAACTGGGGACAGGGAGGAACTCCTTATATGGTCAGCACACTCTATAGTAGGGAGGATTATCACAACAAAACAAAAAAATAAGTGTAATAAGTGTAATTTGAATTAAGTGAAATCACTGAATATACCTTTAAGGTTGATTTTACAATGTGTATTGGGGTCCCAGAGATAGAAATACCATTAAATAGGGGACCGTAGCCTAATCCAGGTCAAACCGGGGGGCCCTAGAGCTGTAAAAAATAAATAAATAATTATTCTGCTTTTACTAACGCAAGTAACGTTGGGGATGTGTTTTGCAGAACGCCAACAGACCGTCCAGGAACAGACGGCGCCAAATAGACTAAACGCTCCCAACCCCCTGCAGTCAGAGGCCAACAGCACACCACAGAGTCAGCCTACAGTCTCCCAGGTAGGGAGGAGATCACCTTACTGAGGAGGTCTTATGCCCTGGTGTTTAGGGCAGTGGTGGAAAAAGTACTCAATTGTTTTACTTAAGTAAAAGCACCAATACGGCAATTTAGAAGTAGGCCTACTTCGTTACAAAGTACGGAATTGAAAATGTACTTGAGTAAAAGTACAAAAGTATCGGCATCAAAATTAGTATTCATATTGCAGAATGTTCCATTTCACAAGTAAAAAAAAAAAAGTAGCCCCCACTCTTTGTAAAATTGAGTAGGTTCAGTCAGGACAACATATGAATGGATAGAATATATATTCATTGAATATAACATGAGCAATATATTGATTATGGTTTGTTGATGAATTGGATCTGCTTTTTAGGTACTCAGATCAAGCGCATCAGTCCCGACCATAGGGCCTCCGAATCCCCCGTACCTAAACAGCAGATCCAAAATCACAGGTGGTAGCTGGGGTGGAGGAGGGTGAGCAACAAAAGTTTAAGCAGACAGCAGCGCAGCAGTATCGGTGTGTGCAGCAGCAAACAAGCAAGCAGATTGAGCAGTGCAAAACTTCCAGTTTAAATAGCCGGTATGAAAATGGAATGAGTGTGTGTGATTGGATGAAGTGAATCATGTGAATGATACCATGATGCTGAGGAGTTTCCTGACTGAACTTGCTCGCAGCATGTCTGTGACAGGCGCGATGCTCATTTGATTCTGAAAGCTCACAAGCACTTTATCTTGTAATGTGTTGACCTTCGGTGTAGTTTTTACTATCTGTCGTTTTATCCTGTTTTCTATTTGAAATTCCCATTTTACTGTTATTCTGTTAAAGAATTTATGATTTTATTGTTTGTATAGCACCGTGTTGTGTGGCAACAGGTTGAAATGTGAGCCTGCAGATCTGCTATTTCTTTTGCCATTTTGAAAATTGTTGCATATTTTCCCAAATAATTTACAATAGATTGTGAGCATTCACAGCATAGCCGATCAAATGATGTGTCGTTATCTGACTGCAGGTCAGTGAAAGTACACAGGAGTGGCCTACGAGAAAAGAGAGTGTACCGATCATCGCCGATCCACGACCTCTCAGTTACGAGCCGCTGTGCAACGCCACATCAGGTAAAGCGCTTTGCCGTCCACTAACACGATCATCATGAACTCACTCTTCTCTTCTGTTTGACTACCGCACATCCACCTAGCTGACTCCCTTCTGTTTGACTACAGACATCCTCCTAGCTGACTCCCTTCTGTTTGACTACAGACATCCTCCTAGCTGACTCCCTTCTGTTTGACTACAGACATCCTCCTAGCTGACTCCCTTCTGTTTGACTACAGACATCCTCCTAGCTGACTCCCTTCTGTTTGACTACAGACATCCTCCTAGCTGACTCCCTTCTGTTTGACTACAGACATCCTCCTAGCTGACTCCCTTCTGTTTGACTACAGACATCCTCCTAGCTGACTCCCTTCTGTTTGACTACAGCACATCCTCCTAGCTGACTCCCTTCTGTTTGACTACAGACATCCTCCTTGCTTACTCCCTTCTGTTTGACTACAGCACATCCTCCTAGCTTACTCCCTTCTAGCTTGTCTTTCTGGCACTCTTGCCCTTTGGCTGTCATAATTAAAGCGCAGGACAATCGCCGATTTTCGACGCATGGCGCGATTCATTTCGTATGACTCGGCTTATATTGCAGCTTACAGAGGCTAATTGCCTCTGTGTATGTTTTATGTTCAATGCATTTTTATCATGCATATTCATTTTACAATGGTGATGAGACTGCAGACATGTTGATTAACTGAAGATATTCCATGTCTTAGTCATAGTCTCTTGAATAGTTTTCATTTAGTTTCAGTCACCTTTTATAGGGGATTCACACTGAGACGGACTGAATCCGTTTCATTGGAACCGTTTCCGAATACGGTTGCCTGGTCCCCGATGGCCATGATTCACATTACCCGAGATTCAACAGCACACCCGGGTACACTTGCATAACACACTTTAATCCTCCTGATGACGGTGTGCTTGATGGCTGGCGCGCACGGACACTGACCATCAACTGTGCGACATTGTCTCAAATAAATCCAGACACACTGAATTGCATTGCCTCTTTGCCGTTATACTACTATACTGTCAGCCTGCCTGCTATGCACTGTGTCAGTCAGTTCTGTGCTCCAGTGTCGTGTTTGATATTAGTTTGCTATGGATTCTACTTAAGCATTATTATTATTTTGTTTTACTTTGGAAACTATGCCAAGCAAAGCCCAAGAGCCACGTGTAATAAGATCAGCGCGTACTGCGGTGCTGCGCGTATACGCAGATTCAACAGGAGACAGGCGGTGTTGAGAAATGAGCTGGTGTTACGCGTTGTGCAGCACTGCAGCGGCTGTGTGTTTTCTTTTGTTGACGCTTGGCTTGTCGACTAGAGATTATGTCACGTTCTTTAAAAAAAACAGTCCACTTCCTTCTTTAGGTACGCATGCATTCACATTGGAACGATCCGTATCTGAATACACTTCAACGGTCCAGAGACCCGCCCCCCATGCGGTCCCGGGGACGGTTGGGCAATCCGCTCCCGGGAACGGTACGCATCATTCACACTACCACAACATCTGCCAAGTGGTCCCGAGTGCACACCCGGGACCATAGTGTGAATCCCCTATTAGTCACCTAGAATGTTTTAGTGTTAGTCTAGTTTTAGTCGACTAAATATCATAAGATTTTAGTTTTAGCTATTTTCAGCATGCAACTAATTGTAAAATGACTTATAGTGGATCTCTTGTCCACTAGTCCCTTCCTAACATTTTTGTCTAGTTATTTGTTGATGAAATTGTCAGTATATTTAGTCTTCGTTTTAGTCATCATACTGTAGCTTAGTTTTTATTTAGTTTCCATTTAGTTTTCGTCAGTGGAAAAGGGTAGTCGACTGACAATTTTCGTCTTAGTATTAGTCGACGAAATCAACACTGATATTCCATGCCGGCTTCCGGGCAAATGAAAATGGCTTATACCTCTGTGGCGATTTACAAAACGGCAGTATGCCTATCGCTCCTGCAACATGGCGGTACAGTGTGTACCTCTTATGGTAACATTGGTAATAAATAATCACTCTCCATTGCATGAGAGGCCGTAATGATCTTGCTTTCCATCCCAGCTCCCGGGACAACCAGTCCCCAGTGTTGTGCATGAACGCACTGCACTCAAAGAGCGTTGTGTGAACGTTCCTCATGTTTTTTGGGTAAGCGGTGAACTGGATTGATCCGTTTGCAAACGAATGAATCCTTATATCTCCCACAAGGCTCCTTGTTGCAAGTGGCTGTATTCAAGATGTTATTGTTACATCTTGTGTTCAAGTACATTAAGAGTACAATTTGGTTCCTCAACACAGCCTTGTGGCAGCGACGGTAAAACAAGAATAGCAGTAATAATAAACAGTGTCTTAGAAAGGCTGAAGGCGCTAGCTAGATTTTGGCCTTTTCTCAATACTGAGAATGCAAAGAACACACGTACGTCCTTGGAAAGAATGAACTGGAGAACGTTCTCGCAAGAAAAATGTCTCGCACCTTTTCAGAAGTGTGAGCTCCCACTGTTTTGCCAGCTGCAGTGTGCATGCAATCACCTTGACTTCAAGCACATTTCAAAGACGGACAAGTCCATCTCTGAGTCTGTCCGTCTCGAAGATGGACTTGTAACGTGAAGTGACGTGATCGCACACCGCAAGAAGTCACTGTTCTGATCAGCTAGTATTTTTCAGTCAAACCAGCGTGACTCTCTCAAAGCATGCCGGCACAATCTTTCTCAAAATCTGTGCATTCACTGAATCACTGATATTGACAGACAGGGGGAAAACACATGGCTGTGACTGTTCCTTGTACTAAAATGACATGCAGGACATAACCACAGGGTGGAGCCATATTTTGTTTCTGAACAGTTGCATAGTTTTTTTCAGGCTTAAATGTCTACTGCATCTGCAATATACCTTTTACTGCACCTGTTTGCTTCCACTTCATGAGTATTACACTGTACACAGTACTGTACACAGTACACACTCATTGATTGTTTTTTTCTTGGCCTTTAAAAGTAATCTCTGTGATGTTATATGGTGGCATACAGTAATTAATTTCGTTTTGTGGCAGTGATTTAGGACTGGGGAACCTAAGATAGTAAATATTTTGTGACTGTGAACTAGGGCATTAAGCAACTAGTGGGGGGGGGGGGGGGGCTTCCCGATTTTGTAGGCCTCAAGATCAGGTAGATTATAGTTATAGTCACCAATGTACACAGCTTTTAATCAGACCAGTGTGTGTCCAGTGGAAACCTCGTATGAATCTGATCTCAGGTCAGAATGGGTTAAGCAACTAGTGGGGGGGGGGCTTCCCGATTTTGTAGGCCTCAAGATCAGGTAGATTATAGTTATAGTCACCAATGTACACAGCTTTTAAATGTACAAATATTTATTTCTCAAAAAACAAACAAAAAAAAAAACAAGTAAAAATGACTAAAAGTGAATGCCGTACTGTGAACTTGGAGCTACAGCTCTTGTGGAGTGTGAACTTGCACAACACTGTCTCTTCCGCCCCTACCTATCAACCTCGTTCCTTCCCTCCCTCATCTCTTTCCCGCCATCTGTCCCTCCTTATCCCACCCATACATCATTTTGCTATAGAGCTTGCAAACAGTGTCAGGTGTCCTCTGGCCGCCGCCAACCCTAAGCGTTGGGAGTTCTTCGCTCCGCCAGGTAAACGACTCACTTTAGGAGCATTGCATGTACGGGCATCCCTCTGCCCATGCAGGGGCCTTAAGATGCAGGACCTGAGTCTCGTCCCCTGATTTGTTTTGTTCTGTTCCATTCGTGACCAGGGGTGTTTTGGGTGGAGAGATCGTTATTTGTGCTGTTATATGATTATTTTAGGTGTTTCCGTCCGTGTCAACTGTGCAGTTGTTCAGGGTCTGTCAAATAACTCATTGGTGTTTATTTTTTATTGTAAAAAAGGTGTCTCATTATTCATCAGTATTTCACGTCGTGGTGTTTTGTAATCCCTTTTAATATCTCTGTGTGATTACATTTATTTGATGGATGTTCATTTCCCCACTAACTGTCTTAATGTTGCTCTCTACAGAGGAGGCTGAGACGAATCATTGTGGAAACGTGAGTAAATCTGACTTTTGTTATTGTATCTTCTGACGCTAAAACTCAAAAGGCTTTACCTGTCCCTCTTGGCTTACCAGATGTCTCTTTATCTAGTATTCCCGTACAAAGGTGAACAGCAGGGACTACCTTTTTGTGTGTTTGTAACAACAAATAACATCACAAGTGCTCCTACTCTAATAACACTGACCAGCCACAGCTTTGATAGGGCATTTTCTCTACTCACATAGTTGTTTCCCGTAAGGCCTTGGAGGGAAGAGTAGAGTTAGCACTGATTTTGTTCCCCGCCTACACGTATGGAGATTAATATCCTGCCTTTCCCATGTGCAGGGAACGTATGGGACAGTTCTATATTCAGCATAGCTGCTGCCATTGTTTGGTTCTTCTGCATGCCAGATGCTGAATCTGTAGAAAGTGGCCAACGTTGCTCTCTCCTTTTCCCTTTATGCTCATCTTTCTCTCTACTGTATGTGTGTGTTTTTTTTCTCTCCTTAGTAGGAGTCGTTTGGCTAGCATTGGATTAGTGCTGTTGTGGTAGATGAAACTATTTCTCCTCCTTTCCTCCCTCCCTCCTTTCTTTCTCCTCCTTTCTCCGCGGGTGTGTGTGTGCGTGAACGTATGCGTGCGTGCGCGTGTTGATGTCCGGGGGTGGGTTGTATAATGCTGCGGGGTCCATATCTGTCTTTATCGGTGTGTGTTCGTTGGTGTATGTGTGTCTGGGTTTTGCGGTCGTGTGCATGGGTTGGGGGGGGGGGGGGGGGGGTTGGGGTTGTGCATGTGTGCGCGCGCATACCCGTGTGTGTGTGTGTGTGTGTGTGTGTGCATGTACTGTATGTCAGTACGTGTCTGTGCGTCAGGTGTCAGTCCCGGTGTTGTCCCAGGCCGTGCGGGGGGGGGACCGCTGGTCCTGGGACCCCGATGAGGAGCGAAAGCGTCAGGAAAGGTGGCAGCACGAGCAGGAGCGCATGCTGCAGGTACACCGTGTTGGAACTATATTATGGGCTAGCATGGCGTTCGCTAACAAGGACTTCCATTGTTCGTAAGAGCGTCGCAGTCCCGCCCCCTTTCATGACGACGCCAGGCCCAGGAAATAATTCCCAATGCATTTTCCCCATAGACATTTCAAAAAGTATTTATTTAAAGACCTTTTAAGCGTCGTATGAAGCCAACTCTTGTCGTGACAAATCATGACAACAAACACAATATTTTGGACCAAACAAATAATTACAAAGAAACAACAAAAAAGGTGTTGTAACCTGCCGTTTTTGCCTTCTTTCTAATTATTTGTTCGGCCCAAAACATTGTGTTCATTGTCATGATTTGTCACGACAAGAGTTGGCTTTGTCCGCGACGTAAACGTCTTTAAATAAATACTTTTTGAAAAGTCTATGAGGAAAATGAACTGGGAATTATTTTCCAGGTCTCTCGAGGGTGCGGGCCTGCGACGCTCTATAGCTCTCAATATCGACAAAGAACTTTTGCTTTGCCAAGAATGAAAGCTTTATTTTTTCCATTATATATATATAGCATAAGGGTTTGCGCTGCTCTGCTTCCAAGATTGTATTGGGGCGTTTTCATTCCAAGGTGGTGGTGGCAGCACCACTTCCTCAACGCTACCACAGTGCTATCTAGTGGTGGTTGTGAAAGAAATGCACCGGTGTTATTATAGCTCTCGCCTTGGCTCTAAAATAATATATATTCAAAGATTTGCGCCTATGAGCTTGTAGATCTGCTATTTTTCAACAGCTAAAGCATAGCATAGTGCTTAAAACACCAAAAGGTGCTCCCGCCCAAAGTGGGTTTAAAGGGGGCATTTTCAGCCTGAAAAACATGGCCATATCTGTGTCCCAGGCATGCATGTATCTACCTCAACATACAGGGGGAGCACAGCATGAACACTGTCACAGCTGTACAGTTTTGCTTCATGGTTCCAAGTTTTTAGTTAACGCTCAGGATTTTGCCGCATGTATTTTCTTGGTACTAGTGTCTGGTTTCTGCTTCATAGAAGCAGAACCTAATGGCATAATGCTAATCCAGCATGTGATGTTGTTTACCATTTGACATAATAATAACCCAGTTAGAGTATAGCCATGTTAGCATGGCCGTTCTGGCTAAACAAACTGCAGGGGGGGCTTGCTATGAGACAAAACAAAGCCTGGGTCGTGTCGTGCGTGCATAAGCAAGGCAGTTTCTGATGCTCCCTTTGAGTTTTGAATCGTGTTGAGCTACACTGACACTCACTACCTGGAGGACTGACCCTGTTGCATTAACCTGTGCCAGCTTGCTTCATGGTTCCATGTTTGTTCAGCGTGACTGACTGCATAATATGACTCCAAAGTCACAGCGTGGCTATACTGTTATAGATGCTTTTGAGCACTAGAGGGCAGCCCTGTGCAATGGAAGAGCCCTAGCTTGGCGGTACAGTATGCTGCCTGTGTCTCACAACATCACAACCACCCACACCACACAGTGAAACAAACCACTGTCCAAGGTTTGCTGCTGCTGCTGCTGCTGCCCAGACCACCCTCTCTCTCCTCCTCCTCCTCCTCCTCGCAACCAAAACGTGCATCTCAATATATCAGCCTCCTTTGTCCAACCTTGTTTGTTTTTGGAGGCCCAGGGGTCATCAATGTGTCCGACTGTCCGTATACCCCATCATGCAGAACTGAGAGATACAGAAAATCACCAATCCCATATATTATGTGCGGACTTTTAAATGATAGTGGATTTTATAGATTTGAGTTTTACACCATTTGGACTTTTAGATATTTTTATGCAGTTTTATATTGTGATCGGCAAAATAATTCAGTGTTTTTAATGGCATGTTTTAAAGGACAAATGTGTCCGTGGGCCATAATGACAAGACCAGGTCTTGTCTGTGGCAAATTCTAGATCTTTTGTCCACTACTAGGACAGTGGTTTAAATTTCCAAGGACCCCCATAATAACTCTCAGAGTTACAGACATGTAAAGGTAATTTAAGACTATAGCTCTTGCTCTTGCTATGTGTTTTTCTGGTCATATCACTGTCCGGTCATTACATGTGTCCATGATGACCATGGATAGAATGCTGGACAAAATGGCCACCACAAGCCCGCATGGCGATGACCCCTGACCCCAAATTTGGACAATCACATCGTCACTGAATTGTGACAATCGCACAACGTGTGCCTTTCACAACAACAACAACAACAACGGGGAAGAAAGCACACGTTTGTCTGCGTGTCTGCTGTTCCATTTGAGATGCACTGAAACGGACGAATGACCGGCGTATGAATGACCTTTGTTTGACCTGACTCCCTTCCGTCCTGTTGTTTCCTGTTGTCTGCACGCCGCTCTATAAGGGTTCCTACACACACGTGTTTATAGCAATAAAAGGTGTGTAGAAACCCGAAGCCCTGCATGATCTGCTGCTTCTTGCTCAGCCTGCTTCTTCTTGGTCTCCATGTTTGCGTTTCTCCCTCTAGCTACTGTCAGAGCATAACAGAAAGAATGAATAAAGAATATAGCATTGGACATTGTAGCAAACGATGTCACAGGACGTCATGCAGCCTTAAGCTTAAGTTGTCTGAAACTGTTCAGGCAGGCAAAACCAGCATTCCGTTTTAAGGTTTTATTCCTGCCAGTGATTGCTGTAAGTCTAATAAGAGTTCAAACAGCCTTATACCCACATGGAACCTAATAGCCTCCCTATTCTATGTCGTAAATAACCGAGCATTCAGCAAAAATAAATAAATAGGTGCTCGGCCCTGAATTTGCCAGTTCATTCACTGACATAATCCCTCCTCTTGTTTTCTGGCGTGATGCTCTGTGCTGCTGTGCTGTCTGTGGTCCTCTGTGTTGCCGTGGTAACAGGAGAAGTACCACTGTGAGCAGGCCAAGCTGAAGGAGGAGTGGGAGAGGGCCCAGAGAGAGGTGGCCGCGGAGGAGAGGAGGTACCACCAAGAGGTGTGTTGTGTTGTTACACACCCAATGGTGACTAAGTACTTTTTACTTAAGTACTGTACTTAAGTGCAAGGTTGAGGTATTTGTACTTTACTTGAGTGTTTCCAATTTCCAATACTTTTACTTCTACTCCACTACATCTCTGAGACAAAATACTTTGTACTTTTACTCCTTTGGTTACTAGTGACTACGTGCGTTACAATTTACAATTTACAATTTAGGCATTTAGCAGACGCTCTTAATCCAGAGTGACTTACAATAATCAAGAACAAAAGCATGGGAATACATCACAAAAGCATTTATCATAAAACATGCGTAAGCTAAGAAAGTAACAGTGGAATATCTATATTATGAGACTATACATATAAACTATATATATATACTACTATGCTATACATATGTACTATGGCGTGCTATGACTATATACAATGCAATTATAGTGCCGTCTACATAACATGCTATAAGTCTGTATCAGATGCTATCTAAGTCTACAGAAATGCTATCTAAGGGGGTAGGGTAAGTGCTATGGGCCATGATGGAGTCTAAAAAGGTGGGTTTTCAGACTACGGCGGAAGATTGGGAGTGATGCTGCAGTTCTGACTGCAATGGGAAGTGCGTTGCGCATTGTGAGCTTGTAGATCTGCAAAATCTGCTATTTTCAATAGATTTTGTGCACATTTTGAACTTGTAAAATGGGACATTCTGCAATATAAGTCCTTTTGCTTTTAATACTTTAAGTACATTTTCATTTACCTAGTTCAGAGTTAACTTTTGGTACGTTGAATTTGGGGAAATTACTTGACCGGGTGTGGTAGGTTCTAACACCCCCCCCCCCCCCCCCCCCCCATCACCTCCTGACAGGAGATGAGGATACTAGAGGAGACGGTGACCCCGCTGACGCCCTCCCCCAACCCAGCAGACCCCGCCTCCTCCTCCACAGGCTCCACCCCCTGCACCCCCGGGCCGCAGGACGCCATCGTCCGCTCGCTGGCCGACTGGGAACGCAAGCAGGAGCTGCTGGAGAGACAGACGGTGAGGGAATTACTGAACCATACTGACTAACTAACTAACATGATTCATGTTGGGCACAAACACACGCATGCACGCGCACACACACGCGTCCGGAGATGTGCCGGGAAATCCGTCCATCCATCCATCCATCTTCAACCGCTTATCCGTAGTCGGGTCACGGGGGGAAACAGCTCCACCAGAGTGTTCCAGACTTCCCTCTCCAGAGCAACATTAGTGGCTTCCACCTGGGGGATCCCGAGACATTCCAAGGCCAGTGAGTCGATGTGTTTCCTCCAACTGCGCCTTGGTCTTAATTCCCGGGGTCTCCTCCCAGTGGGACGTGCCTCGAGGACCTCCCTAGGGAGACGCCCGAGAGGCATCCTAACCAGATGCCCGAACCACCTAAGCTGTTGGGAAATGTACTCACAAAAAGACATTTTTTTAATTTCGACATCAGGCCTAAATGGGTTAAGTAAATGTAGTTACTTTCCACCACAGACAAACACACACACACACACACACACACATGTCCTAAGATAGACGTGATTGAATACGTACCGTAGGTCATCGGCACACTCCGTGACCACTCACATTTCTCCTTGTTTGGGGGCCGTTTAAAAAAAAACTAAATTCCCTTGTCTTCTGATTGGACGGCACAGAGGGGGGGCACAGCAGAGAGCGTGGAATGGAAGCGGCGAGACGACCGGAGCAGTGACATCAGCACGGCGGACGAGAGCATGAAGACAGGAAGAAGGTTGGTTCCACTGTTGTTTTCGTCGATTAAAACTATGACGAAAAAATGTCCGTCGACTACCTTTTTTCACTGACGAAAACTCTATAGAAACGAAATGAAAACTAAGCTATGATGAGTAAAACTATGACTAATTATATCAACAATTTCGTCAAGAAATAAAAACTAGATTAAACTGTTAGGAAGGGGCTAGTGGACAAGAGTTCCAGTATAAGTCATTTTACACTTGGTTGCATGCTGAAAATGCTATTTTCATCAAGTGTAAAATCAGCCATTACGACGGCATCAAGGCCCGCCAAAATACATTTTAGTCGACTAAATCAACTGTAGATTTAGTCGACTAAAATCGCATGACATTTAGTCGACTAAAACTAGACTAACACTAAGACATTTCAGGTGACTAAAATGTGGCTAAAACAAATGAAAACTATTCAAGTTTTTCGACTAAAACTAAAATAAAAAATTAGCTGGTTGTTCCGCTGAAGGTTTGAGTACCAGTGTCACATGGGTGTAATATGGTGTCAACTGGAAATCACTCAAAAAAGGCAGTAATAATATGTTGGTTGTTCACTGGTTTGTGTCTGGGCCTAATTCTAAATAGTAGTCTTAAAGAGACAAGAAGTGCCAATGCTTTATTTATTCTTTGGGGGAGAAACCGACATTTCGGCAGGTAATTCTATTCAGATTATTCTGCCGTTGGCCGGCACCATTACGAGGAGTTTGGTGTCGTAGTATAGCATTATCGTGCACAGTGTGGGCCTATAATTCTACCTAACATCTGCAATGGTAGGTTCATTACCTTTTTAGTGACGTAGAACCTGTGTGCCTCTCAGGGACGTGCAGAGAGTGTTAGAGGGGCAGGGGCTGAAATCCCATATGAAGAGGATACTATGAAGAGGACAAAAATAGCGAATATAAATACAGTTGCAAGCACTATATTAATGGCAAGTATGTCATACAGCTTAAGTTAAAGAAAATCTGAACTATACCCTTTAAATAGCCCAATGGTTGCTTGTTTCTACATAGTACTGTGCGTATTCCGCGTCAGCTCACACAGTCTGAACATGAGTTAGCCATTACACAACAAACAAAACCACTTTGCACATCACGACACACATCTGTGTAGAGATCTACTGAAACCACCACACACACGGGCCATAATGTCATACGTTATTTCCTGTACATTACACTTGTCTGATATGAGCTAAGCTAGCGGAACATGTCATGTGGAAGCTCTGTAATCTTTGTGTCTTTTTGGTGATCGATTGGTTTATTGTAGCTTTGTCTGTTTTTAATTCTATCACGGTCGGTACAAAGGCAAAATGACCCCAATCTTCACGATAATCTGAAACATTATCCATTTAAATTGATCCTTGAGGAGGAAATTTGTTGGATTTACAACAGGATAAAGACGTCCAAAGACTACGAGAGAAGGATTAACATCATAAATATTGTACATTTTTACCAGTGGCCTAACACAAGCCCTCCAGCCAAAGATTAAAATCATAGGCTCTGGCACTGGTGTTTTCTTTTATGTAATTTAATACATCTCAAAAAATGAGTTTTATCCTGTTTTGTTTCAGTTCGCTGAGCAGCCAGACAGAGCCACTCAGCCAGAGTTTACCCAACGGCCAAAGAGTCCTCATGGCCTCGCCCACTGCCCAGGCCACACCCCAGAACAAGGCCCTGACGCCTGACAAGAAACAGCTGGATGGCCGCAAGTCCGGCAAGACATCTGGAGACCGCAGGTGGGTGGCTGTTGGTGAAGGGGTGGATGAGGATGTGGAGGTTAGTTACTTAAAAAACTACGTTTTTTAGTAAATTTAGATTTTACCTACAGTATATATAGTTATAGAGAGATGACTTCCGCACAGCCGGTAGGCAATTTGGAGCAGGTGCGATGGTGACGAGGCATACAACGTAGGAGAATGAAGGCACACTGCCACTTGGTAGGTTCAAGAGTCTCCTGAACTTGAACGCAGCATTTTGCATTGAACTAATTTGTTTCGAAATCCATGTCGTACACCTGCATCTCCAGAAGATAAAAGAGTGCTGGGTTGCGGCCTGAAAATATCCGACTTACAAGCTCTCAACGCGTCGCACCGCAACGCGTTGTGAGCTTGTAGAAGCCTGAGGAAGGTCGCAAGACCAAAACGTTGCTCTCTTAAAAATAAATGCTCCTGAACCTAGCAAGTGGCGTTGTGCGGGTGTCCCTTCTTTCTCCTAAGCTATAGCACATCGGTTCTTTATATTCTGATCATTCAAAAATAGCATATATACAAGTTCATAGCGTGTCACTTCGCTTGTAGATCTGCTGTCTGCTATTGCTATTTCAAGCAAACTGTTTTAACTCAAATTTTTGATTCTGGGTGTAGTATAGTAAGTAGCCTTGCCGAGCCATGAGGCCCATATAAGGCAGGAGCCCATCTCCTGTTTCTGTAGCGTTAGGCAGCTTGATGTACAAGTACACCCCCTGGACCCCCAATCCAACCCTTCTGGCTGTCCCTGGAACAAAATCTTTCCAGATGAGGGTTCATGGACAAATACATAATCTTAGGGGCGCCTTGACATGAAAAGGTTTAACCACCACTGATATAGAAGAAACATACGTTTTCATTTTTCTTCTGAAAACCGTCGTCGGCATTGTGGAACAGCATTCCAAGGTTCACATCTACCCTACCAAAGTAGTCCAAACCAAAAACATTGTTTTGCAGCTTGTGCTTTGTATTGATTTCATATACACTCTCTGCACGTGCAAAGAGTGTTGGAGAGGCAGGGGCTGAAATCCCGTAAAGAGGGCACTTTTGGAGAAAAATAGCGAAAATAGCAGATCTACAAGCACACAACGCGTCGCGCTGCGCTGCGTTGAGAGCTTGTAGATCGGCTATTTCCGGGGCGCAACCCAGCACTCTTTTATCTACTGGAGATGTGGTGTGTAACGACATGGATTTAGATTTTAGAAACAAATTAGTTCAACGCAAAATGCTGCGTTCCAAGTTCAGGAGACTTCGGGGGAAATGCTGCCTTCCGGTATATATGGCATGGAAAGGAAAGGAGTGGCATTTGCATTTCTTTCACCATGTAGTAAATGCTGCATTTTATGGCCTGGAAAGGGCAGTTGTTTTACAGACGGGTAAAAGGGCAGGGGCTGAAGCCCCCTTTGACGTCTATGTGTGCACGTCCCTGACTGTGTAGATGGTATTGACATAAGTGTTTCTCAGTGCAGCACTTGGTCTTTTTTCTCCTTCTTATTGCTATTTATTTACTTTTTTCCTGGAAGGATGGGGACATTTTACAGACTGACTTTATATAAATCACCTGTATGGCCACCAGATGGCGTCTTGTATCATTCTGTAACACTATTCTCCCTGTCACACCCATGAAGTAAATATTTTATATTACTCCATGGACATTGAAAAAAGGTGCTGTTTTCAGTCATGGTCTCCTATAAGAATCATATTGCAACGCATATACACAACATCACATCTTTACACATCCCTGCTTATAGTTATCACGCAAAACACAATCCAGTCAAAAACAATGAGGCAGGGGGGAGGGGGGGGGGGGTTCCTGCATGTGGTCCCATGGTAACTAGATTTCATGGTCGTCCGTGAGCACGCTCGCTCCTAGGCCTGGGATTGGTTTGCGTTTGTCAGTGTGGGAGCCAATGGTATGGTATGTCGTCACCGTCGTCGTCATCATCATCATCATCATCATGCTGCATGTTGCTGTCCCATTTTTCTAGGTGCGGCCCCGTTGATAATAACAACACGGGCCGCAGCCTGCCTAAGTCACCCTCACCCAGCCCGCTGCTGCCTCCAGCAGACACACAGCAGCACCTTCCTCCTACTCCAAACAGGTATATACACACCGCACCACAGGGGGGGGGTGTCACAGTGAAAATGAATTTACTGCTTCGTCATTTTATGCTTCACCGCTTTTTTTCCCCCCTCACTTCAATGGAAAATGAAGCTTAATCACTTTATTTTTTGGTCTTTGTATTTATCTGTCTCAAAACACATTATACAACAAGGAAATCATCGTCATAAATCATATCCAACCAACTCACGCACAAAATGTAAATTCAACGACCCGGAAGAGAAAGGAATATAGGCTGAAAACACAAAGCTAAATTCCTTGCTCTATCCTTTAGCTTTATATGTACAATACATCACATATAGCTATAAAATAGCCAATTTACAAGCAACACATCACGATACGTTGCGTTGCGAAGCTTGTAGATTAGGCTATTTTCGCTGAATGTTCATATATTTTGGACGAATGTTCACCGTTTATGTCTGACATGGCCCAGAATAGGGTCACTCGTGTGGTTAACAGGCGAGAAAATGTCCTACATAAAGGAAGATAATACACTTCAGCTCCAAATACATGATACGCTATGAATGAACCCCGTTTGTTCACACTCTGTGGATCATTGGGCATCTTGAAGATGTTTCCTGACACTTCTATCTGAACACATGATGCAATCTAGTCATTCAGATCACGTCTGGTATATAGCAGATTAATCACAAGCCTATACGAGTTACTCTACATCTCTGTCAGTCTCTACTTCTCTCTCTTTCCGTCTCTTATCTGTTGCCAAAGTCGTATAACCTCAGTTGAAATATTCAAAACTGACAGTTCAAACCATACAAGTTTGCAGATATATATATAATTTATAATTAATTAACTTGAACTCTACAACTCTCTCTGCAATCCTTCCATCTTTCGCTCTCCCTCCCTCCATCTTTTGCTCTCTCTTCTTGTATCTCTCCAACCCCCCCCCCAACACACACACACACACACACACACACGTGTTCTTCCTTCAGGTCAGTCAGTGGGAAGAAGCTGTGCTCCAGCTGCGGTCATCCGCTGGGCAAGGGAGCGGCCATGATCATCGAGACTCTCAGCCTGTACTTCCACATCACCTGCTTTAAGGTCTGTCAGCTCTGCTCAACAAACAAACTGTTTTAAGGTCTGTCAGCTCTGCTCAACAAACACACACTGCTTTAAGGTCTGTCAGCTCTGCTCAACACACACACTGCTTTAAGGTCTGTCAGCTCTGCTCAACAAACACACTGCTTTAAGGTCTGTCAGCTCTGCTCAACAAACACACTGCTTTAAGGTCTGTCAGCTTTGCTCAACAAACACACTGCTTTAAGGTCTGTCAGCTCTGCTCAACACACACACTGCTTTAAGGTCTGTCAGCTCTGCTCAACAAACACACTGCTTTAAGGTCTGTCAGCTCTGCTCAACAAACACACTGCTTTAAGGTCTGTCAGCTTTGCTCAACAAACACACTGCTTTAAGGTCTGTCAGCTCTGCTCAACAAACACACTGCTTTAAGGTCTGTCAGCTCTGCTCAACACACACACTGCTTTAAGGTCTGTCAGCTCTGCTCAACACACACACTGCTTTAAGGTCTGTCAGCTCTGCTCAACACACACACTGCTTTAAGGTCTGTCGGCTCTGCTCAACAAACACACACTGCTTTAAGGTCTGTCAGCTCTGCTCAACAAACACACTGCTTTAAGGTCTGTCAGCTCTGCTCAACAAACACACTGCTTTAAGGTCTGTCGGCTCTTCTCAACACACACACTGCTTTAAGGTCTGTCAGCTCTGCTCAACAAACACACTGCTTTAAGGTCTGTCGGCTCTTCTCAACAAACACACTGCTTTAAGGTCTGTCGGCTCTGCTCAACAAACACACTGCTTTAAGGTCTGTCAGCTCTGCTCAACACACACACTGCTTTACGCACTTGAAACGCAGCATCCATATCATGGGTTGGGAATAAACATAAGCAGATAAATAAATAAATAAATGAATGAATAAATGAATGAATAGCAGATCTCTACAAGCTTGCTTATTTTTTGGCAAAGACATTACGGTGTAGGTTTTGCTGTTCTTTCTCTCTCTCTCTCTCTCTCTCTCTCTCTCTCTCTCTCTCTCTCTCTCTCTCTCTCTTGCTCTCTCTCTCTCTCTCTCTCTCTCTCTTGCTCTCTCTCACTGCGTGTCCTCTAACCCTTTCTCACTGTCTGTCTGTCTGTCTGTCTGTCTGTCTGTCTGTCTGTCTGTCTGTCTGTCTGTCTGTCTGTCTGTCTGTCTGTCTGTCTGTCTGTCTGTCTGTCTGTCTGTCTGTCTGTCTGTCTGTCTGTCTGTCTGTCTGTCTGTCTGTCTGTCTGTCTGTCTGTCTGTCTGTCTGTCTGTCTGTCTGTCTGTCTGTCTGTCTGTCTGTCTGTCTGTCTGTCTGTCTGTCTGTCTGTCTGTCTGTCTGTCTGTCTGTCTGTCTGTCTGTCTGTCTGTCTGTCTGTCTGTCTGTCTGTCTGTCTGTCTGTCTGTCCATCAGTGTGGGGTGTGTAAAGGACAGCTGGGAGACACCACCACGGGGACAGACGTCCGGATCAGGAATGGCCTTCTCAACTGCCACCAGTGCTACATCCGCTCCCGCTGTGAGTCCACGTCCATGTCCCCTCTGTCTCTCCCCCCTCTCTCTCTCTCTCTCTCTCTCTCTCTCTCTCTCTCTGCCCACGCACGTATAGACAATGTTCCCAAATAAATTCTCGACGAGGGTCCTCCTCCCGACGAGGGACCCCCGCACTTTGTTTTGTTCAGTTGTTGTGCGTGGGGGCGGAAGGCATGGCCCTACAAAAGGCTTCAAACATATTCAATACTGGCCCACGTTCAACGTGTGCTGCCTGCCTGCCTCCCAGGGCTGTGGCGTGCTGATTTCTGCAATGCTTTGCCCTATGAATGCATGCACACATTGCTCAGTATGCCCTCCCCAATGGAGCACTCTTTACCGTACGTACAGAGGACAGAGCAGAACCGTGGGTGAAAAGTCTCATTACCGTTACATTGCATTTAACCCATTTAGACCTGAGGACGATTCTAAAAAAAGAAAATCCTTCAAAATCCTAAAAGTTTTCTGAAAAATGTTTCTATGTCAGTGGTGCTCAACCTTTTCCATGTCAACGACCCCCAGAATGATCTGTATTTGCACCCATCTGAAAATATGTTGTTCCTTGGACCCCCCTCAAGGAGCAAAGATTTGAGTTAATCATTAGTCATTAGCTCTGAAAAATATATATTCCAAATTTGTGCATGCCACATTTTCACGGTTTTTCAAAAATAGCAGACCTACAAGCTTGTAGATCTGCTATTTTTCAATAGCTAAAGCGTATCATAATGCTTGAAACACCAAAAAGGGGTTCCCACCCAGAATGGATTAATATAATGGCGT